>NW_028247315.1:0-38589 GCF_964263255.1 Lissotriton vulgaris | reverse complement strand
ATGAACACCCAGGGCAGATGTGCATATAACAACATTAACAATAAAGGGGATGTGGGGTAAAGCACTCGGGAGCTCTACACGGTAAGACTGAAGCTCAGTAAATTCCTCATCCACAATTGCAGTCACGGATTCTGACTGCAAATACCCACATATAGGATATGTATGCAAAGGCAGGGTCTGTGGAGCTGATACCTATGGTGATGTTATAAACATAACTAAAAGACAAAACTCACAGTGGACAAGAAACAACACCTAGGTTGTCAGCGGTGTCCATAAATCCTGGCAATTGAACAGGAACACGCAAGGCGGTAATAACAAGAATGTAGAACTAAATACACAAACACGATAGATAAGGAGCGTGCAAGGAGGAGTGCTTAACAGGAAAGAAGGGAAAACAAAGGGCATAGTTGGCAGAATGCACGTAACAAACCACACAAGGAAAATGGAAGCTAAAACAGCAGGAATAGTGAGATAGCAAACTAGAAACTGGAACTAAGGTAAATGGGAAGAAGGCAGGTCCTGGGGTGTCATATAGATGCTGCTTTTCTATATACTGTGTTAAGTTAGCATGAGTTTATTAAGTGTTTAAACAACATATTTTCCTTCGGCTTCAGTTTGCACACAACACAATTGTTATTGTAGCTTTCAACCTAGACGAAAGATGTGATTTATTTGAGAATAATATGTTATTGCTCTGATATCAGTCGTGCTTGGTACACTGTCTGCACAGTGGGTGCTGAACCCTCTAAGAATAACTCAACACAAGGTTGCTGGGAGGTCTGATCCTCGCACCACATTAAACATAACACAAATACAGTTGCTGCCAACATTGGGCTCTAAGCGGGTTTAAGATAGATTTACTGAGAATGCAAAAACACACTTAATGATGCTTCGCATGCAGAGAGCTGGTAGCAGATGATGTGATCCTCTCCTCCTGAGATTTAGAGGTATGGGCCCGCCCTGCTAAAACCCAAAAGAGACCTTCATATATATAATATAATATACTAAATAGGGAGGGCGAGAAATAGGTGTTATTAATTCCTATTGATTTCAGCATTATAATATGCTATCACCGTTTGCTTACTATGGACTAGTAACTATGCTGATAACTTTGATTCTTATAATATGTTTTCTTGTATTATATAAGATACTGCGTTTGAGAACCTTGCATTGAATAATAAATATTTCAAATGTGCACGTGTCCTCTTTTACTCCACGTTCTGGTTTGAAATGATTATAGAGCGAAAGAGTGTTCATGTGTTCCATGATACCGGAGGTAACCTAAGTTCATGTTCTGGTTTGTCTAAGTCATTGGGAGTTTGTTATGACCAATGAGACACTGTAGCTAGCTCGGTAAGGGGATTTTGGATACTGAGGTGAGTTTTGGGTCACCCTAATTCACTGAGGTTCCGGATCTCTATGCACAGTTCTGTAAGAGAACGGAATCCCTGCTACATGGCGCCCAATCGTTGGTGGTCTTATATCATGACACTCGAGTAGTATATCATTCAAACCTTAACCCCTTCGTTGCCGTTTCCAGAAAACGGTGGTGTCGGAAAAACCTACCTATTTTTGAAATAGGTCTTATCAAGCTTGAATCTATCTAAAACGGTTTCTTTGAATTACTACCCAGTTGTGCTACAAAGTATTCTTTGTCTTTTCACGTTCCTGTGCACTCATGGCACAAGCCGTGGACATTCCGCAACATAGTCGCATTGCGGTGCGTGATCATTTGCGGGCATATAATGCTCCTTTGGAAGGCTTGGCTGCGATAATGGTGGTTAGCGCGGAACATGCTTATCCGTACGAATTGTTTTATTCATGGGTGACGTTTACGGCAGTGGACGCAAATTCTGGAGTGTTCCACACATATACTGCCACTGCTGTACCTAATGAGTATACTCCGTACAGAGCGCAGGAAGTACCTATTGATGTTTGGCAGCATGGAGTTTGGTTTGGTGGCGCCCTACCCCATTCTTTGACCGCTCCGAGGTTAGGTCCTTTGTCCATTCAAGGCGCAAGTTGGCCTGTTTTGGCTGGACTTGCTCCTCACCCTCTACACGGCAATTGTAACTTAGGTGGACTTCGGCAACTTCATGTTGTCGCTATTGCTGTGATTAGAGTGCTAGTGCACTACACAAGCCGTAATCTTCAGGGTGGAGCCCCGGGAGGTGCGGCGCTTCCGGCAGGGCAGACTGGTTTGAAAATCAGTCCTGTAATGGTCAATTCCGTAATGGGCAAGAAACCCCAGGATAAGGATGATTTTCCTTTCTGGCTTGCCGAGAAATTTGACCAGCTGGAGGCGGTATTTCCAAATACGACTCCGGGTGAGAAACACCAGATTCTTACGCTTAGTTTGCCGAAAGATTTGGCCCCTGAGCTCGTTGACTGTGAGACATGGGGTAAGACTTTTGCAGCGGTCTATGCGAGATGCTATGGCACCCCGTCTATGTCCAATCTGTCTACGGTCCTTAAACGTGTTCAAGATGATCACGGACCGGAGTCTGCGGTTGAGTTGGGTATGCGCCTGTGTAGCTCCTTTGATGTAGTTTGCGATCTGATCCTTGCAAATGTCAAGGGGGATGCTGTGAACTTTCAGGTGGCTAACCCGCTAGCGGCGCTTCCCGATGCCGAGAAACCCCGACAGTTAGCGAAGATCATTGTGGCAGCTTATAAAACCGTGGGTCGCAATGCCAAGGGTCTTAAGCCAGCCCCAGGGACAAGCTTCGGAAACTGACGTTCAGCCCCAGTCCAAGAAACAAAATTGGCCTAAACAACAGAAACAGGGTAAGCAAAAACAACAACAGACCCAAAGTTCTCGTCCTGCGTCTCCGTTGCCTGCGCAGTCGGAATGTACATATGACTTGCGCGATCGCGCGATGATTAAAACACCTGATCGTTTTCAGGCTTCTGATCAACGCTCTCCTCGTTCCTTTCAGGACTCATCGGCTCCGTCAACCGGTGGTGGAGGGGGCGGCAGGGGCCGGGGTGGCCAGCAAGGACGTGACCAGCCCCGCCCGCGCAACGGTGCAGAAAAGCAGGAGGGCTCAACGCCTAAGAGACCGCAGTTTGCCAAGTAGAAAGTCGGAGCCTTAACGGCGCATCGATATGCCCCAGATTGTGAGAACGCGGCTTCGGAATCTGACGTGGGCTCTGACCTTGCTGGACAGCACGGCGGAGATTACCATAGTGAGAGAGGCCCTCCGTCCACTACTGAAGGTGACAGCGACTGACACTTTTGTTGTGATTGAAACAGCTGATACGAGAGTTGCTCCACCTGATAGACTTTTTGAAATTGTCCTGTGTAATTGAAGGTGACATACAGCGTACCATAAAAGGGGTATTTTGGGAAAATCTTTCATCTACGTATGACATTTTGCTTTCGGAGGCTGACTGGCCCCCACCTTTTGTTCTTGCAGCTCCGCGAGGGGGGGAGGTGATCCTCCACAGTTTCGCGAACACTGTTTCGAGAGTGGAAGCGCTGCACTTTGCAGAAGAGTGGGCTCTGGCGCTTGTACCGGCTGTGTACCGCAATCAATGTGGCTGGGATAAATTGTCCCCAAGCCACGAGATTCCTTTACGGTCTCAGCCGCAGCCTCAACCTCAATATCCCATACGACGTGAAGCCAAAGCTTCAGTCGTGGCTATCCTTGAACAATTGGAATATCAAGGTGTAATTGAAACATGTGTGTCACCGATGAATAACCCCCTCTTTACTGTAAACAAGCCGGACGGCTCATATCGTTTGGTTTTGGATTTCCGGCATTTAAACTTGCATTGCCGTAACTGTGCAGTACAGAATACTCACGGCTCTGCCCTTGTGAATAGTCTTGTGCGTAAGCGGTTCAAAACCACGCTTGACATTCCCAATGGTTTTTATGCCCATAGATTGGACGGTCTAAGTTCCCAATGGACCTCCTTCACATGCGGCGGTGTGCAAAAATGTTTCGCCGTCTTCCAATGGTCTATAAGAATAGTCCTGGAGTTTTTTCCACCCGCAAAGTCTCTCTGTTGGAGAGAATCGACCCGGATGCTTGTTCGTATGTGGATGACATATATCTCACAGACGACGAGCTTTGGGAGCATCTGTGTTGAGTGAACAGTATTATTTGTAACTTTGCAGACAAGGGTTACAAGTTTAACTTTGCAAAATCGCACATTGCAGAGTACACAGTGTTGTTTCTAGGCTATGAACTCAACAATGAAGGAAAAAGTTTGGCTCCTCACTTCCTGGAGAAATGCACACAGTTGCGTTCTCCGACAACACTGAAAAAATTACAGTCTTTACTGGGCTTCTTAAATTTCGGGAGAACATACATTCCGGAATATGCCCAGCGTATCAAGCCTTTGTATGCTTTGATACAACCATCTTTTTCCAAATCATGCTGGCTGCCTGAGCATTCAGCTATTCTGCAGTCTTTGCAAGCTGATTTGCTCGCTTCTGAATATTTACAGACTCGTGATAACCAGACCAACCTGGTGATAAGAATTGTCCCTGGGACGGTAGGTTTCACGTACCTAACTTTTAATGAAGGAGATACAGTACCTATTGCTTGCAAGTCACACTTGTACACCTCAGCTGAAATGCGATTTTACACTGTGGAGAAAGTTTTAACGGCTGTGCAGATGGCAATTCTCAAGGAACGTGCCCTGTCACAGGGAAAACGCATGTTGGTTGTTACCCCGTGTCCTGCCTTGGAGGCAGTTACGAAAGCCAGTGTACCGAATTCCAAAGCTTTGCACCCTCAGTGGATTCAATGGGCTGCATCCTTGACATCCCAGGATGTCACGTTTATTTTTGACGCCACTTTACGGTTGCAGGAGTACTTACAGTATGAATTCGTTCATCCGGCTCCTTTAGCAATGCGTCCGTTGGAGGATTTCCATTGCATCATTTACACTGATGGTTCGGCGCAGGTTGCGCATGGCTCTAAACATGCCTACGTTTCCGCGTGCGCCATTGTGGTCGGTGCCATGGTGAACGATGAGTTCAAGTCCAGAGTCGTGCACACGCAGACACTTGGGGACTGCACCGCACAATTAGCAGAACTTCGTGCTCTGATGCTTGCTTTAGAGTACGCGGATCCTTGTGTGACGACTTTAATCGTAAGTGACTCTTACTACTGTGTCCAGTTTTACAATGAGAACTTGTTCTTTTGGATTCAGAATTAATTTCGTGATTCCAAAGGTAGCACAATAAAACATAAAATGATCTCGGTCCGAGTGGCTGAACTTAAGGAAAAGTTACCACTCGTGTTTGTGATTCATACTCTTGGCCACCAGCGTGTGGGAGTCCACGCTGTCGGTAATTCGCTTGCTGATGAAGCGGCGAAGTCTGCAGTATCAAAATACTTAGTTGCAGCAGTTACACGGTCCAAAAGTAAAATAGATGATGACATCTTGGTGGCTGTAGCTGCCACTGAGAAGGGAGGTAAATATCCTTCGGGGTTCCCTTCGAAGTACACATACCACTTAAGTCCCGATTAGGTTCCTTATGTGAAAATTCCTGGTGTTGGTGAACGTTTGATTCCCAACATGGATCGCAGAGCAACTTTGATTACAGCAGCACATGAAGGTGCGGCGTCTGCGCATGCGGGCGTCTCGGCCACTGTAACTCAGCTACAACAGAGGTTCTGGTGGCAGGGACTGTACAAACAGACGCGCGATTATGTCCTTCAATGTGACATTTGCCAGCAGATTAAGCCTTCAACTGCTGCGCGTCCGCCTCAGACACAGTTGTACATATCTAATAAACCGCTAGGTTGTGTTTATTTAGATCACTGCGGTCCTTTTTCTTCTGATACTGCATATAAGTACATCTTAGTAGCAGTTGATTCATGCACACGCTTTGTGTGGGTATGGCCCAATCGCAGCGCTGATTCACGGACTGTCATAAAGGATTTGCGTGTCTTTGTAGGGATTTTTGCCTGTGGTACCTTCCATTCGGATCAGGGTCCGGCTTTCGCCTCTAAGGCGTATAAGGATGCTATGGTTACGTTGGGGGTCCAAGTCAAGTTTTCGTCTCCATACAGACCTGAGGGTAATAGTGTAGTGGAACGAATGAACCGTGACTTAAAGCAATCTTTGACAGCTCGAGTTATAGGCACTGGCAGAAACTGGTCGGCCCATCTCAATGGCATGCAGCGTGCTCTTAATAATCTCCCTAGAAGGTCTCTGGGTGGGCGGACCCCATACGAAATGCTCTTTGGTATCAAGATGTATGTACCTGACCTCGACGGTCTAGACTGCAAGGCCCAGGCCGCGGCCTTTGACGTAGATGAACATTGCGATGTTTTACAGGATCTACAAAAGACCAGAGACGGTCTAGCTAAGGAACATTTGCCCTCCACATCGGATGTTGCATTGCAGATCCCGGTAGTTGGCTGGCTACCCCAAGTTGGAGAACTGGTTCGAGAGAAGATCGATAACAAGAAAGAATTTGGTCCTTCATATCGTGCACCGGTTCGAGTTCTTGGAGTGAAGGGCACAAGAACAGTCATATTACCACCGCTTCCAGGTCGTAAGGAAAACAGATTTATCTCAATTGACAATGTCAAGCTACACAGGGTGGCCGATTCTTCATAGCATGACACCGGCAGTATCCTGTCCATCCATGGTGAGACATTCTGTGTTGGCCATTACTTCTGGTGCTGAGCCAGAGGTGTCCCTCGAGATGCCTGTTTCCAATCCTTTATTAAATACTTTTCCTATTAATGACACTGATGAGCTGAACGACACCTATCCAACTGATTTATCAATGCCGGATTTGCAGACTCGTTTGGCCACAGACTCCAGATTCTCTTTTGACTCTGTTTCAGTACATTCGAAGAAACCCTCAAATATTGCAATTTATGCCACATTATTTAAAAAAAAAATTTTGATTCCCCCTTGGACATATATTTGGATGATTCTATTTTCAATTTATCTTTTTATGTCAATTGGTTTTGTGTTTTATTTTTTCCGTCTGATCGATGGACACTATGTCAAAGAGAGAACAGGAATTCGGTACCTTAATGGAACATTGGCCCCTCTTTCCTCTTCACATTCAGCACACAGACTGAAAAGAGATTTGAATACAGTTAACCTCACTGCTTGGCCTGTTCTTGATGGGATTGTGTGGGATGCGGTTAGGTTTCAAATACATGGCCCCACTGAAGTGATTAATGTTCCGAATGTGCTTAGAGTAAACATGGGGGATGTGGTAAAACAAAATATACGTTCTGATGATTGGGATATTCAGGCCGTGGAAGCATTATTCTCTGATTTGAAATATTATGCTGCCTTTGATGCTGAGGGTTTATACTTAGATTCTGTTAATTATGGTGATTTGTTTTGCTTTCAACATTATGGTAATAATTTTCTGCATAAAACGAGTTCCAGAAGGGGTACTTTAAATTACACACAGTGGGAACATTGCCCAGCTCCATTAAGAGGCAGCTCCATTACATTTCTGAAAAAATACACTTATTTTACAGACTTTAATCAATCAAATCCTGAGTCATTTTATTTCAAAATGACACAAAAGTCCATGTCCAAAGTTAGACTTACCGATACAAAATTGCTGTATTCGAAGTCCTTTCTAGACAAGTTAGCTGTAGATGGCTACGAGCTATGGAAGGAAACAATTGACCTTAAATCGGTTTGGGGTACCAAATATTGGCAGGTACAAGGCACTGAGGCTTTGCACCGTGCATGTCTCATCCCGAATCACATGTTGTTTCTAAATTGACTATTTCCCAAACAACATGCTTTGGATTGGCAACTTCTAAAAAATTAAATACACCAACTATCCCCGAATTGGAAGAATATTCAGGTTGGGGTAATTATACTGAATTGTCCATTCGTGATTTGCAATCACTATTGCACAATTCATCCTTTAATATATCCAGTTTGGATCCGAAGGGTTGGCTGATGTGGCATAGAAGTTCTGATTCTTGCCAACGTCGATTTCTGGGTTTGACTGAGGGTTTTACACAAGTCAGACCTGATCCCCGTTTTGAAGCTGATCATACTGTCACAACTTACTCTGTGGGCAAACTGTGTCAGAATTGGTTACAACATTCCACGTTAGCTGCAGTTAAACTACATCTATCCCAGTTAAATGATAATGTGGATTTAAATGATTTTATAAAAGGCCCGGCTAATGGTAGATCTAAACAGTGGATTTATGTGGTTTACAATGAAATTTGAAAATTTTCGCAAATTGAGGCTGCTAAGCGCCTAAGGGCTATTGACCAAGCAAATTTGGAAAAAGTGCTTGCAGTTGTCGATAACAGTATTAACATGCTTTCTTCCCGAATTTACACGTTGAATAATATTGTTTCTTCTGTAGTTGACATTGTGAATGATGAGGTGTCTGTATTATACCATGGTCAAAATCAATTGCGTTCTGTAATGCAGTTTGCATGGACACTACAGACTCTTAAGGCGGGCCGTGTGCCCTGGAGTTACATGAACGTGTCCTCCCTCTTTGCCCCATTTAATTTGACTTACAAGCAGCGCATGCTTTCAATGCGGGATGCATCATTTTCTGTGTTACATATTGAAAAATTAGAGTCTTTACCCTTTTCTGTAGCTGAAGCCGCTGCTGCAACATGGCTTATCCATGGATTAATTACATTACCATTTGCTTTGTACAAATTTACTAATTGTATGCGGTATATTGCAATAGGGCGATATGAACCACTAGGCAGCGCATTCCTCCATGAGGCAGGGTCTCTCCCATACACATACAGATGTCTAAAGGATGGAAAGGAAGTGAATCTTAATGGTGAAGAAAGCACGCAGTCGTCTGACCGTTCATTAATATGCAGACACATCCAGTTACACGGTTCTTGTAATCAGGACCGGCCTAATTTAGCCTGTGTTTTGAAAGGCACATCAGTTCCGGCGATAGTTCCCGCATTTACATTATTGACAAATGGTAGTTATTTGCTTTTGAATAACAAAGAGTGTTGTGGTTTAATGGTCGGTATCGCTTATGTGGTTACTGTATCAGAACGTGTGTTGTGTTGCAAAAATGTACTATATCCTCCCACACATGGGAATTCAGATGTTTCCATCTGGCCGCGCATCCCAAACTTGAAAGCGGAGTTCAATGGTATGAGTAGAATAAGAGCCTTTTTGCCTCAAAGGAAGTGGACCTGAGCTCGGCCCGTGAAACTTATGTCCTTCACATAGCTAACACATGCACAGAGGTGCAGGCACTTTTAAATACTGACTTGCCGTTTCATTTCTGCGAACTAGTTCATCAAATCTTTAATGCCTCCTCCACGTCTGGCCTCGCTCATTTTTTTAAATTAGTGAGCAGTGGTCTCGTGACTACCTTTGAAAAAACATTTGGTGTTTTCCCCGCGTTCTTTCATTCTATATTTTCAAGTTTGTTTGGCGGATTCCCTGTTTTGCTGGCTTTGGCTGCAGGCATTTTGATATTGTTTTGCTTCCTAAAACATGGATGCCCGTCCTGCGCAAGAAGCCGCTCAGCTCCTTCTGACACTGTTTCGTAACCGGATGCTTGATTACTATGGCACCCTGCCGCTTGCGACTTTAAGCACGTCATTTGGATTATCGTTTTGATTTTCCTATTTCACATGTGTCCAGCCTGTGTTTCATTGCCTGAGCTGCGATTTCGACTGGGCCATTGATTTGTGTCTCTGCTTGACGGTATCTCCTGACGTCGATTTTAATCACCTGATGGGCTCCGTAGTTGCTCACGAGTTGGTTTGTTCTGGCAAAAGGATTATGGCCTTGGCAGCGATGCATGGACTAATGGGTCAGTGGGACATACCCGCAGCGGCGCATGAGTTTCTGGCACATAGCGTTCTTGAGAACCCACCGAGTTGTCCTCTGATGTTGCTAGAGGATCCGGTGCTGGAGGAGCACGTATGTTCTTTCCCATTGCTTAATTGGATGGCTGAACTGTTTTCGGATGATGACAGTGATTTCATGTTGGAAGCTGTTGCTGCCTATTTTGCATTTTCTGTCCAATCATGAGATGCCTTGGAGACTTTCATTATTATGGCATGTGACTTTTTGGTATTTTTGAAAGGTGCCTTTTTCTTACGAACATTTGATTTTATACGACCCAGGCCTATAACTTTATACTTCAGTGGCCTCGCATTGAAGACTTTTGATTACATTTTGTTTGGCCACTATAGCCATTCATACATATTTTTATATATTTAGCTTGGCTCAATATTGTTGAACTCTGCTTTCATGTTATGCCTCTATTCTAGTATTGGCTTGTTTTTTGACCGTCCTCGGATCATTGGGGGGTGTCATATAGATGCTGCTTTTCTATATACTGTGTTAAGTTAGCATGAGTTTATTAAGTGTTTAAACAACATATTTTCCTTCGGCTTCAGTTTGCACACGACACATAATTGTTATTGTAGCTTTTAACCTAGAAGAAAGATGTGATTTATTTGAGAATAATATGTTATTGCTCTGATATCAGTCGTGCTTGGTACACTGTCTGCACAGTGAGTGCTGAACCCTCTAAGAATAACTCAACACAAGGTTGCTGGGAGGTCTGATCCTCGCACCACATTAGACATAACACAAATACAGTTGCTGCCAACATTGGGCTCTAAGCGGGTTTAAGATAGATTTACTGAGAATGCAAAAACACACTTAATGATGCTTCGCATGCAGAGAGCTGGTAGCAGATGATGTGATCCTCTCCTCCTGAGATTTAGAGGTATGGGCCCGCCCTGCTAAAACCCAAAAGAGACCTTCATAGATATAATATAATATACTAAATAGGGAGGGCGAGAAATAGGTGTTATTAATTCCTATTGATTTCAGCATTATAATATGCTATCACCGTTTGCTTACTATGGACTAGTAACTATGCTGATAACTTTGATTCTTATAATATGTTTTCTTGTATTATATAAGATACTGCGTTTGAGAACCTTGCATTGAATATTAAATATTTCAAATGTGCACGTGTCCTCTTTTACTCCACGTTCTGGTTTGAAATGATTATAGAGCGAAAGAGTGTTCATGTGTTCCACGATACCTGAGGTAACCTAAGTTCATGTTCTGGTTTGTCTAAGTCATTGGGAGTTTGTTATGACCAATGAGACACTGTAGCTAGCTCGGTAAGGGGATTTTGGATACTGAGGTGAGTTTTGGGTCACCCTAATTCACTGAGGTTCCGGATCTCTATGCACAGTTCTGTAAGAGAACGGAATCCCTGCTACAGGGGAAAAGGTTAATACTAAAGGAGTGGAAGTTGAAGGATGCACTAGGTAGCCCAGAAATCAATGAAGCACTGCAGGCAATGTTAGTTCAAGGAACAAGGAAACACTACGGCTCAGGATTAACTATAGCTCAGGAATACTGGAAACTGGGATAGGAAAATCTTAGTAACCAAGGGGTCAATCAAACAGAAACACTGCTACAATAAACAACGCTGGACTAAAGGGAACTGGGGCTTTAAAGTGCTCTTTATCATCACAAGCATCAGTTGTGAGCAGGCTATCACCTGCCAGTCGCAGGTGTACTGAAGTCCTCCACCCATTCTTGGCCTGCAGGGATGGAAAGGAAGCATTGAGAAGGGAAATCTAGGTGCTGGAGTTTTTAGCATAAGCAGAGTGGCTTTCACGAAACTCTGCATGAATCAAGAACCAACAACACAGGGAGTGAATTGTGACAGTGGGGCTATTATTGAGTTAGAGGGGAAAGGGGAGGGATGCCATCTTGAGAAAAGAAACTAAATTCAACTAGCGCACAATGGATATTTGGTTGTAAATAAGCCTAAGGAAAGATGGCTCTTGTTTTTTTTTTTGGCCTGGTTTTGGTTTGGGTGTTGAAAGGGTTCCAATAGTCACAAAATTCTCTCAAGCCAACTTTATCCCTTCTTTAATGCTCTTATTATATCTTTCAACAATCCTATAGGTTTGGGGTTGAAACAATACACTCCTTTGAGGTTTAATTACGCAGTTATTAACAAATGACTATATCCTTAGACCATGGATGTGTCCCATTTTCAGTTAATACAATACTGATACTGGGCTGCTTGCTTCTTTTGTACGGCATTGTTCATACTTTGTTTTTAAATTACCATTAAAATGGTTTTCGGCCATCTTGGAATAATAAATAAATAAGATTAGTTGATTTCATTCACTAAATATACACCAGTGATAAATTAGAGGTTTGTGATTATCCCATTTTGGGGGTTGAAACAATGCACACCGTTAAGGTTTACTTCTGAATTTATCCAGAAATGACTACATTATTAATGAGTCCCATTATCAGTTAATATGCTACTGATACTGGACTGCTTGCTTCTTTTATGCAGCATCACTCATACTTTTTATTCAATTACCTTAAAAAAACATTGCAATGGTAAATAAAACTTTCAAATCATATGCCAAATGCTGCATTTACGCATGCACTGCTATGTACTAGAAGCCATTTTGGAATAATTAACCCCCCCCCCCCCCCACCACCCCCATTTGAGCCTTTCAAATGTGAGACCTATGGGCTTTGTCAGGGCTTGTTTTTAAAAGATGGCCATGTCCAATAATGAGACAAATGCTACTTTATCAAATGTTTCCATACATCCATCCATTCATCTTTCCATTCTTTAATACTTTCACGCTTTCATTCATTCATCTTTTCATCCCGCTAGCCATTCTTTCCCCATTCCACCCATCCATTGATTTTTCTGTGCACACATCTATCCATCCATTCATCAACCTAGCCATCCTTTCACTTTTACATTCATTCATTCTTTCATACTTCCATCCATCCACCATACTTCCAGCCATCCTTCAATCCAGCATTTATTAGTTGATCCCTTCATCCTTCCATCTATCCTTGCACATTTCCTGCCTTTGTTCTTTTAATTTCATTCTTTCCATCTTTATTTTTGTTTTGCATTCTTCATTCTCTGCTTCCTTCCTTTCTGTCTTCTCTGCCATTTTTATCTGCACCCCTTTGGTTTGCTTTGTTTGCCCTAAGTTGGCAGGGTATGCCCAGACATGGGTCCCTTGCTCACTTTGCCACTGGATTCAAGCTTGCTTGGCTGATGACAACTGATTAGCCAGAAACCGGTCCCAGGATGCTTGTTTCTGGCCCAGGGAAGGCATGGCTTGGCAGTTCGGGCTGGACTGTTCCCATGAGGCACAGGCTCAGACTGATTTGCATATGGCCATGTCTGAACTGGGGTGGCGGAGTGAGCTAAAGAATGATGATGGATTAAACTCAGATCAGTTGACTGGGGGTGAGTGCTTGCAATGTTCAACACTCCGTCCATCATCTCCTTTGGTTTTGCTTTATTCGCCCTAAGTTGGCAGGGTATGCCCAGACGTGGGTCCCTTGCTCACTTTGCCACTGGATTCAAGCTAGCCTGGCTGATGACGACTGATTAGCCAGAAACCGGTCCCAGGATGCTTGTTTCTGGTCCAGGGAAGACATGGTTTGGCAGTTCGGGCTAGACTGTTCCCATGAGGCACAGGGTCAGACTGATTTGCATATGGCCATGTCTGAACTGGGGTGACAGAGTGAGCTAAAGAATGATGATGGATTAAACCCAGATCAGTTGACTGGGAGTGAGTGCTTGCAATGTTCAACACTCTGTCCATCATCCCCTTTGGTTTTTATTTTTATCTACACACCTATCTTTCTTTTTCTCAATTCGCTTTATTCATTTTTTACCTCTCTGCCACTGTCTCTATTTCTTAGTCTCTCTGTCCTTTTTTCCATGTTTGCATCATTTCTTTCACTGAACATAAGTTTCGAAGCCACACCCACCCAAGGGTTGTATGTCGGAACCACGCAGGCGTTAGTCACGCCTGACTTAACAACGAGGTCCGAACAACGAATGCATCTTTATAACCCATTCTGTTTCTATGCATGTCGTTATAGCGATCTACATACATCCTCTGAGCTAGTAGTACTAAAATTTACCGGGCTACAATTGGAGGAAGATCTTTTGCCTTTCTTGTTTTGAAGACCTGGAATAAACTCCCTAGGGAACTCCCTGCTACCTCAGAGCTTTCTGTTTTCAAGAAGAAGATAAAAAAACTGGCTTTTCCACTAATTGAATCAGATGATCACTTTCTGCTGGCAGGATTCCCGATCTTCAACGCCTGGACACTCTCTGGAGTATAGGTGTGCTCTACAAATGCTTTTTCATTTAATTTAATTTCAAGGCGCTGGGGTGGGAATAGTGTAATTTACTATTCCAACTCCAGTGTTTGCAACAGTAGGGAAAGTGTTGAACTTAAAGTCCTACATCAATCCAATAACACTTTCCCTAAAATAAGTTGTTTTAACAACTAGCATGGTAATGGGATGCATTGTAAAGACGCATTCATGGTTCAGCCCGTGCTGTTAAGGCACAGTGTGGTTCGAGCGCAGAGTAAAGGCCATTTCCCCCACCCAAGTCCTGCCCTGAATTTTTTTAATGAGTTTAATGAGCTATTGTCTGAATACCTTCAGAGAGAAAAGTTAATTATAAAACAAATTAACATTCCATGTGACTCAACTAGATTGGCACCCGACACTGTGGCAATGCCCAGGTTAGGTGCTAAAGCAGGGGGTTTATGATGTCACTATCAGTTGCCACTCCAACTCTAAGAGATGGTAACTTTTCATTGGTTTGCAACCGCAATTGAGGCCACAACCCATTGGTACATTTCTTTCTAACATGCCCCTTCTTTTTGTGATTTGGAAAGGGATGCAAACAGGTTTGGCTACTACGCAATGGCAGAGGAGCAGAGCCCCACTTGTAGAGCCATCAGCAAAAATATAAAATATGTTGTCTTATTTTCAAGCAGCTGGCTCTGCCAGTGTGCAGGGAGGGGAGGGGTAGGAGGAGTGCTATGTGCACTCTCTAAGTGCGCTTATGTGTTTGGCCGGCAGTCTCTGGCCGACCAAAACATACATTGAGCAGCCTGGCTGGAGAAACCCCACAGGCTCCCTGAGCAGAACGTCTTTTCAACATGCTCAGGCCAAACCCCCCAACCCCGCTGCAGTGCGGAGATCAGACAGGGAGTCTGACGCAGCCCCAGTGCCTACTGGGACATGGAAGAGGAAACACACGGCGGACGTGGCCAGAAACGTAAGGTAAGTTTTTTCTTTTCTTATTATACTCCCCCTCCCCCCCGTGCTCTCCCTCCCACGTGCCTCTGCCCCACTACCTTTTGTATGTGGTGGTCGCCACTGGAGGCAAAACCACCCTTAAGAGTAGGATAGACATTTTCAGCTTGTAAAAGGGATTTGGTATGAGAAAAGGTGGTTTGCCATCACAAATTACAGAGTCCACCACATTTGCTGTCAAGGAAAGCATGACAGGAGACAATTTATAACAGAAAATATGATTAAGTGAGGAAAATGTGAATAGCAAAAAAACAAGTGTAATGACCTATTTGCTACCTGTGAAACTCAAATGTGCTCTCTCCACTTGTAATATGCGAAGAGGTATTACATTGTGTGGGGAGTTCTCTAGCAAAATCATCCCTGCTACTGTTGGCCAGCATCTACTTACCTGCACCACCAGGGACTTGCTGGAGACCAGGTTGGAGTCACAGAGCAGGTCCCGAAGACCTGCTGGGAAGGCAATGACATCATCACAGTCTTTGTCCAATAGGAATGTATGGCCCCTCAACTCTGAACTTCTCTTAACTTGAGACAGCCCACGTTTTCCAAGTGAGAGGAGGGCATCTTCCACCCTGTGAAGAGCAGGAGAGGCACAAATAAAAAGAGTGAGACAAATCTTAAATAATGCAAAAGGCTCATACATGCAGTGACAACATACCACATTAAATACTGAACTGACTTGTAATCATTTGGATAAACCCTCTTGTGAGTTTGGGGGTTATAGTGACACAAGATGCATGTGAAGGACAACTCCCCAATGCTGTGAAATACCCTATATTTCTGGCAACAGATCTCAAAAGGTTTGGTGAATAGCAGTGGTGGCTGTCACAAATATAAAGTGATAGGGCAGCATCGGAGTGGGTTAGGGAATAAAAATCAAATCAAAAGACTTACCTGCCACTCCCGCTGATGATGCTGGCCGCCTCAATGCATCTCTTGTCCCGAAAGTCCATGGGCCCAAAAGCACAGGCTCCCCACCCAATCCATACGCTGCTCTCATGTTATACCTAGTATTAGAGAAGTGCTAGGGTTGGCCTGAGCAGGCTGGTCTGATGCTGGCTCAGGCCCAGGAAGGCTGTGTCTTTTCTCCACATGCCTGTGCAACACAGCTGGGTTGGAGAAACATAAGCACATATGTTGGTTTGGCGGCATGTCCAAACTGATATGAGCACTTACAGTGCCCACCATTCCTCCTCCCTGCCATGCACCCACCGCCCCTTCAGACTGGAATCAGCTCTTTTAGACAGCGATCAATAAAATGATAACATTGTTTTATTATAATTTTATTTTTGCAGCATGAATCTTTCTGGATTCACTATGCTGTGTATTATTCCGCGGTCTAGTGGTTGGGTCCGGAATCGTAGTCTTTTCTCTGTTTTTTTGTTTGTTGTTTTCGTCGCCCAGGTGGGCTTTGACGTCCCACCTTTTGGTTTACTTCCTGTGACGTCTGCACGCTTCCTGCGGAAGCTCCCACCTTTGGGCGCCATCTTCAGATTCTTTTTTCCGTCGTTGGGTCTGGATCGTCACCGAGGGGTTCCAGAAACTTTTGGAGAAAAGAAGAAGGAAAAGAGGAAAATCTACCGAAATAGATTGGAGAATACATCCAGGAGCAAGACCACTGAGCCGGGACGACGAGAAGAAGGAGAACATTGAAAACTTCGACATCCAACTGAGGATGCACACACAGGGGGCCTCCTGAGTGCAGGAAATGGACAAGACGCATTTCAAGTTCTGCCGCAACTGCCATCACAAATACACGCAGAAAGACCAGCACCCGGTTTGCAACCTCTGCCTGCCAGTCGACCACGAAAGCAAGGATTGCAATGCCTGCTCCGTCTTCACCCCGAAGACTCTCGGGGTTAGAGAGAGGCAGAGGAGAGCCAACTACAGCATGCAGGGCAAAGGCCGACCTCCGTCGCTCCTGGACTTTGGCCTCTCCAGTGATGAAGAGGACAACATCGCCGAGGGACCAGATAACTTCACGGTCGTAGAGACCGATAATAAAACTACAAAAGTGGTAGGAGAGGCATCGACCCCTAAAACCCCAACAGACTCTCGAAAGCCTGAGTCAGACTCTCGAAAAACAGAGTCTAAGTCCACGAAAGGAGCACCGTCGCCGAAAATCTCGACGGCCACATCTGCAGCCAGGGACAAACCGCCCAGCGGATCCTTCGAAAAGGACGGCGGCGAAAACAATAGAAAAACCTAGGTCGTCGTAGCACGCCCCGAAAAGAAACGCTTGACGCCGAAGGTAAAGGACCCGAAGGTGACTACGTCGAAAAGAGCGCCCGAAACACTCAATACCGAACAGGCGGCCGAGATGGAAAGGAAGAAAAGAAGGCTCGAGGCCGAAATGGATAACATCCTGCAAAGGAAAAGAGAATTCGACGAACGGATAAAAAGGTTCACAATCCTGTTGAAACCGGCGACAACGATCGTCGAAGTCGAGGACGAAGAGGAGTTTGATGCCGAAGAGCCGCCGAAAACTCCAGAGCCCCAAGAACACCAAGAGGAAGAGGGCCTATACTATGAGGAGGAAGGAGAGGAAGACCAGTGCACGAGTTGGGACTCGGCATCCTCGGCGGCGCAGGACCTGGATTGGCAGGACCTCTACGCCCAAAGCCCAGACAAGGCTGTGGAGACGTATCCTTCGAGGCCTTCGCAGCCAGATGACATTGGGATCTATAACATGGTCATCAGGAACGCGGCAACAGCTTATGGGGTGAAACTGGATGAAGAAAAACCAAAGGCATGCTTCCTCTTAGAGACCCTTCTCCCCACTCAAACAAAGAGCCAATTCCTGCCCATGCTACCAAGTGTCCTGGACCAGGGGAGGGAGGCATTCACAGAACAAGCAAGCTGCAGGTCTGAAACACCGAGGACAGAAAAGAAATACAAACACTCATCTAAGGACCCTACCTACATCCAGGGATCCATCAGGGCTGACTTCATCATTACAGCAACAGGGCCAAGGTTCCCACAAACTCTGGCCCACCGCCAGACAAAAAATGTAAGAGGATAGACCTCACTGGTAGGAAAATAGAGAGTAATGCTGCAGTACACTGGCGCATTGCAAACTCTAATGCCCTACTCACCAGACACAGATACCAGCATTGGGACGAGGTTGGACAGCTGCTCAAACACCTCCCTGAGCAATACCAACAAAGGGCTACACACCTGGTGGAGGAAGGCAAGAATATAGCGAACTCATGCCTGAAATCAGCCCTGGATGCGGCAGATACATCCAGCAGGCTCATGATGATCGGGTCACCGAAAGAAGGCATGCCTGGCTGAGAATCTCAGGCTTCAAGCCGGAAGTACAGAATAAAATCCTGAACACCCCCTTCAATGGAGAAAGCTTCTTTGGAGCCCCAGTTGATGAGAAACTCGCACAACTCAAAAAGAAAAATGAGACTGCAAGGTCCATGGGGGCCCTGCAATTCAGAGGGATGAGAAGAGGTACCTGACATGAAGACCTAACGGAAGAGGGGGAAACCAGCCAGAAACGTCACATCAGACATTCCAGCAGTCCTACCAGGGTGACAATCAAGGACAGCAGGGCCAGCAAAAACAATCCTGGCAATACCAGCCATGGGGCCAGTCCTATCGCGGGAGAGGGAATGGACGATGGCAAACAAGATGAGGGGGCCAGCAAACCACCTCAAAGTGACTCCATAACACCAAGCATGCCCACCCACACAACACCTCTATGGGAGGTGCACACAAAGGCAACAAAAAGAGGTTACACGGACTAATGATGAACGAACATGTAACACCAGTAGGAGGCAGACTAAAACACTTCTTCCAGGAATGGAAGAAGATAACCACAGACAAATGGATACTAATCATACAGTTTGGATACTGCATAGAACTGGAAAAGAACCACCAAACAGGAAACCAAAATGAAGGGCGCGCTCAGCAAAAGAACTAGTGCTACTACTAGAGGAAGCACAAGAACTCCTCCACAAGGGAGCCATAGAAACAATACCATTCAAAGAAAGAAACAAGGGAGTGTACTCAAACTACTTCCTAGTACTAAAAGTGGACGAAACCTCAAGACCCATCCTGGATCTGCGGTTCCGAAACCAATACATAAAGACACAAACATTCAAAATGACATCCCTACAAGAGGTCATTCCTCAGATAAGGGACGGAGACTTCATGTCCACCATAAACCTCAAAGATGCATACACATCCCAATGAACAGGCAGCACAAACATCTACTGAGATTTGCTATCGGCAAAGCACACCACCAGTTCACAGCACTGCCCTTCGGGCTAAAATCCGCACTGAGGGTGTTCACCAAATGTCTCGCTGCCGTAGCACCGGACCTACGGAGGGAGAAGATTCACATATACCCCTACCTCGACGACTGGCTAATAAAAGTAAGCTCCTACAAACAATGCAAATTACATGCACAGCGGGTCACAGAAACGCTGACAGATCTGGGATTCTCAATACACTGAGGAAAATCCTCAATGGAAGCAAAACAAGTGAAGATCTTCCTGAGCGCACAAATCAACACCATACAGAGCAAAGTGTTCCCCAGCGACAAGAGAACACTTGCCCTGCTGAAGGAGACACGTCAGTCCCTGAGAACTTTAGACCTATCTCCCTGCTTCCCTGGCCTGCCAAAATTATCGAGGCACACGTCAATAACATTCTGACAGATTTCCTCCTCACCAATAACATCTTGGATGACTCTCAACACGGGTTTAGAGCTGGTCATAGCACCGAGACCGCCTTGCTCAGTGTTTCAGAGGACCTCCGTACCATCCTTGACACCGGAGGCACGGCAGCACTGGTCCTGTTGGACCTTAGTGCTGCCTTCGATACGGTGTCACACGAGGTCCTCCTGATGAGATTGGAGGAAATTGGTATCACAGGGTCAGCTCTGGGATGGTTTAGAGACTTCCTTTTCAATAGGTCTTTTAGAGTCTCTACCCCTCCACACATCTCTGAGGAACATAACATTGGACAGGGAGTGCCGCAAGGCTCTTCCCTGAGCCCTACCCTGTTCAATGTATATGTCCGCCCCCTGGCAGAGGTGGCTAGAAGAAATGGACTTGCCCTGGTATCTTATGCAGACGATACCCAGTTGGTGGTGTCACTTATGGACAACAGTGGTCTGGAGGCACAACATTTCAAACAGACACTCACTGACATCACCAACTGGATGACGGCGAATTTTCTTCAATTAAACGCCGGGAAAACGGAGATTCTCCTCCTGGGCAAAAACACTTCGTCCTGGGGTGACAACTGGTGGCCGGATGCGCTAGGCCCATCCCCTACGCCTAAGGAATGTGTCAAAAACCTGGGAGTTTGGGTGGATTCTGCTCTAAAGTTCACGCACCACACAAAAAAGGTTGCCGCCACATGCTTTGGCGTCTTGCGTAACATCAGGCCCATTCTGAAGTTCTTTGACTGTCGCACTCGCCAACTAATCGTCCAGGCGACCATCCTTTCCAGACTGGACTATGCCAGCTCCCTTTTATTGGGGGCTAATCTAGCTGAAATTACTAGATTGCAAAGAGTTCAGAATGCGGCTGCCAGGGCTCTGGTGGGTCTCCCGCGCCATTCCTCGGTATCTGGAACCCTGAAGAAACTGCACTGGCTCCCGGTGGGCATAAGGGTCCAGTTCAAAGCATTGTGCCTCGCTTTCAAAATCCTTAAAACTTCCTCCCCCCCAATGCTTCGCCCACTCCTGTCAGAGTACATCCCTAGGAGATCGCTCCTGTCAGAGGGGCAGCATCTTGCGACCATTCCCCGCATCAGATTGGCCAGAATGGGCGGCCGCTCTTTTAGCTTCCTAGCGGCCAAGTTATGGAACAGTCTTCCTGAAGCTATCCGTGGGATGCAAGATCTCCTAGCCTTCAGAAAGGCTGTTAAAACACACCTTTTTCAACAATAGCTTCTCCCTTAGCGTCTCCACCTCACTGTAATCTGTATTCTGTCCTTCCGCAGCGCCGGGACGCCCCTTCGCTGGGGCAGCCGTGCGCTATACAAATCACCATAGCATAGCATAGCATAGTACCAGAAGGGGCGAGCTCTGACAGTGAGCAAAATCATGGGGATGATGGCGTCCTGCATACACCTAGTCCCCAATATACAACTCCACATGAGACCATTCCAGGAATGGCTCCAACAACAATGGTCACAAGCTACAGAGAGTTGGGAAGATCTAGTGGTCGTAACGCACGCAGGAGATAGCGTGGTGGAACAAAGAAGAACATAACAATGGGGAGACCTTTAACACCACCAAACCCAACAGTGACCATCACCACAGACGCATCCCAGAGGGGATGGGGAGCACACATGAACCAGCTCAAGGTGCGGGGTCTGTGGACTCCAACAGATGCGATCAAGCACATCAACTACCTGGAGCTAAAGACGGTGTTACTTGCCCTAAAAGCCTTCCAGAAACAACGGGACAACCAGAGAGTGTTGATACAAACCGACAACACAACAACAATGTTCTACGTCAACATACAGGAAGGAACACAATCAGTAGCACTATCGAGCCTACCGCAGGAGATATGGAGATGGGCCATCCCACTCAGAATAGACCTTTTGGCCATACACCTACCAGGAAAAGACAACATGGAGGCAGACAGGCTCAGCAGACAGACATATGCATCCCACGAGTGGGAGCTCAATGCACAAGAAACACAGAGACTATTCCAAAGGTGGGGGACACCAGCAATAGACCTATTTGCAACACACCAGAATGCAAAATGCTGATACTTCGCATTCAGGCAACCAGGGCAACAATCCCAGGGGAATGCCCTATGGATAAGCTGGCCGAAAACATTTGCCTACGCTTAGCCCCCCCACCCCTCCCTCCCCCCGATACCACTGATCCACAGGTACTCAGCAAATGCAGAACCAGCAACATGACACTGATCCTAGTGGCACCACAATGGGCCAGGCAGTCATGGTTCTCACAAATAGTGGAGATGGCGCAGGGACCACCCCACAAGTTCAGGAAAAGAAAAGACTTACTCCCCATGCAAAACAGAGAGGTACTCCACCCAGAGCCAGAGAGCCTCTGCCTAGCTGCATGGCTCCTGAAGACATAGAGTTTGCACACCTAAAACTGCCGTAAAGCACGCTGAAGGTGCTACGAGAGGCAAGAAGACCTACCACACGGAGGTGCTCTGTGGCAAAATGGAAGAGATTCACACAATGGTGCATCAAGGAAAAGCTACATACGAAAATGACAAAGGAATCTACTGTGCTAAAATATTTAACACACCTACTAAAAGCAAACCTAACTTCTACCTCGCTGAGAGTTCACCTTGCAGCGATAATAGCCCGTGAGGGTTTCTAGGCGCTGGGGTGGGGAATGCTGCTACTGCTCGAAAAGCCAGGTCTTAAGGGCCTTCTGTCAATCGTGCACCTTTTAGCCCTATCAAGAGTCAGAATAGAGAACAAGCATTTACAATGCAATGGTTTTGCCTTTGTTAAAGTTAGAGCTATTGCCATTGCTCTTGACATTATTTTTATTTATGTTTTTTTAACATAAATAAATGGCATTGTCATTTACAATGCCACTAGCTTTATCTATCGCAAATGACACACACAGAGCCGCCCCACACACACCCCCACACAGAGCCCCGCACACACAGCCCCCCACACACACAGCCACACAGAGCCCCCCACACACACAGCCACACAGAGCCCTCCACACACACAGCCACACAAAGCTTCCTACACACACAGCCACACAGAGCCCTCCACACACACCAACACAGCACAAGCAGGCAACAGGGGCAGACGGAGGCACAAGCAGGCAACAGGGGCAGACTGAGGCACAAGCAGGCAACAGGGGCACACAGAGGCACAAGCGGCAACAGGGGCCCACAGAGGCACAAGCAGGCAACAGGGGCCCACAGAGGCACAAGCAGGCAACAGGGGCACACAGAGGCACAAGCAGGCAACAGGGGCACACAGAGGCACAAGCAGACAACAGGGGCACACAGAGGCACAAGCGGGCAACAGGGGCACAAGGAGGCACAAGCGGGCAACAGGGGCACAAGCAGGCAACAGGGGCACGAAAACGGAGGCACAAGCAGGCAACAGGGGCAGGTGGAGAAAACACAATTTTCAACAGCCCACTTGGCTCTGCAACAGTTGCCTTTGAAAAGCAATACGGCGTAATGGGCATGATCAAATCCCGTCCCCTGCATAAAAAAAAACAACAGCCTGAGGCGACTGCTAACACAGATGTAGTACAAGGCATTACACGGCAAGGGTGCTGCTGCCGGCAATTATCCTGGTATTTAAACAAATCTCTCTCTCTCACACACAGAGCTGCCCCACACACACCCCCACACAGAGCCCCGCACACACAGCCACACAGAGCCCCCCACACACACAGCCACACAGAGCCCTCCACACACACAGCCACACAAAGCTTCCTACACACACAGCCACACAGAGCCCTCCACACACACCAACAGCACAAGCAGGCAACAGGGGCAGACGGAGGCACAAGCAGGCAACAGGGGCAGACGGAGGCACAAGCAGGCAACAGGGGCAGACGGAGGCACAAGCAGGCAACAGGGGCACACAGAGGCACAAGCAGGCAACAGGGGCACACAGAGGCACAAGCAGGCAACAGGGGCACACAGAGGCACAAGCAGGCAACAGGGGCACACAGAGGCATAAGCAGGCAACAGGGGCACACAGAGGCACAAGCAGGCAACAGGGGCACACAGAGGCACAAGCAGGCAACAGGGGCACACAGAGGCACAAGCAGGGGCACACAGAGGCACAAGCAGGCAACAGGGGCACACAGAGGCACAAGCAGGCAACAGGGGCACACAGAGGCACAAGCAGACAACAGGGGCACACAGAGGCACAAGCAGACAACAGGGGCACACAGAGGCACAAGCAGGGGCACCCAGAGGCACAAGCAGGCAACAGGGGCACACAGAGGCACAAGCAGACAACAGGGGCACACAGAGGCACAAGCAGACAACAGGGGCACACACGTGCAAAAGACACCCACAAGCTGACAGCCCAATTATCTTGAGCCACAAAATGTATACAGACCCTTAATTCAAATGTCATTTTTAATTTCAAAATTCCCACTGGCCAGCAGATCACGTTCTGCTTCAGGATCTTAGAAATCTCGCATCTCTTGCCCATCCACAGTAAGAAAATGGTGGCCCAGCCTCCAATTAAATCCCGTTACTTTATGGGAATTCTTTGGACATGGGGGCTTTTAAAACCTCTTCAGGTTACACTTCATATCGTTAGAACATGGTTCACACATTTTATGCCTCAAAAGTAGATTCATTGGGGGTGGCGTTGCCAACAGCATGGCCGGTAAAGACTCACATCTCCGCTCCGGAGAGATGATCTGAAGCAGACGTTAGGAATTGCCTGAAAAGTCCCGATTTCGGGGTAAATAGCCGGCGGAAGGTCTAGACGCCACTGGAGGACCGACACAGGAATACAGCCGCCTAGAACCTGGAAACACGGGGGCAGTAAGGCCCAAGATGGCGGCGAGGGGCGCGTAACCAGCAGAGAGGTAAGGGCCAGAACAGACACCCGAGCAGCCCCAGCCGCGAGAGCCAGACTACACCACCAAGACGCGGCAGCAAACAACAGCATAGGGAGAGAGGCACAGCGGCCGACCGCCGACACCCAGAGCTGCGCCCCGGGGGCAAAGCACGGCGCGACACAAGCTAGGCAGGAAGAGCGGACGCAGGAGCCCGACGGTGAAGCCAAGTGCCGAAGCGGGTGAGCGATATGGTCCAGACGCACAATTGAGCTGGTGTGAGGGACCCAGAGGCACTGAGGGAGTACAGCCGCCTAAAACCTGATATCACTGTGGGAGCAACGGGACGGGACAGTCAGCTGAGCAGCCCTAACCGCGAGAGCCAGATCGCCGGAGCTGCGCCTCGGGGGTACCACACGGCCCGACAAAGCTAGGCCTGAAGATCTGACCCAGGAGCCCGGCGGTGCAGCTGAGTGCAGAAGCGGGTGAAAGACATTGTCCAGGCGCATGACTGAGCTGGCGTGGAGCCCCGGAGGCACTGAGGCGATGGACGACGGGGGGGGGGGCTGTATCTGGTGGAACACTCCAGGGGCACCACGCAGACGGCATCATCGGGAGTCTTCCCACTGCGGGAGAGAGGGTGGACGCCTCAAAGAACGGGAGTCTCCCTGCGGTCACACTGGACGCAGCTGCGGGAGGAACCACAGACAGACAGAACGGCGGAGCAAGGCGGCGCGAACCTGGGCCCCCAAAGACGGCAGCGGCGCCTGGATTCGGCGGACAAGTCTAGGGCCTACGGGGCTGTAGAGCACGTTGCGGCAGTTTAACGCCCTGGGGCGAGCTCTGAAAAGGACGCCAGTGTGAGGTCTCGCAGCAGAACTACAGACACAGTAAGGTTTTTCGGCAGGGGTCAGATACAGTGAAGAGGAGGAGCGGTGTGGTCTCGCACACTAAGGGAGCTACGGACTCTACGGGGGCGGGAGGGGACACGGACGGCAAAGCACTCACGCAAGCAGGAAAGGGTGCCGGCTCAATGCCGGGACAGATTCGGGGGCGTTCCCGGCGTCGCGTGACGTCGGCAAAAGCCAAAGAATGTCGGGAACGCCCCCGTGTCTGGTCCGGCATTGACGGACAGGCCCCTCGTCCAATGGCTAGGCTCCATTTATGGAGCCAGCCAATGAATGACGAGGGCCGACCCAAAGCCACACTACAGTTCTCATCAGGTTTTTGCCTGCGCGAAAAAGATGCGCAGAGCGCATCTTTTTGGCGAGGCAAAACCTAAAAAGGGTGTACCTCCAACTATAGCCCGGCTTCTGATAGGGTAGAAGCTTGTGAAACTGGCTCTGGTGTGCTGATATGGGGAGGAGTCAGGAGACATGCAGTTTAGGAGCACGCAAGTTCTTCTCGAAGACTACTGACCCACCTACGTTTTATTTTCAGCAGTTTCACTCTCCAACTTTGTGTGTTTTTCTGCTTGCTGAGGACTGCATGTATATGTCATTGCATGTCTTATTGGGATAGGTGTGTATCAGGGCTTTAAGTGGAACGGATCTTGCTGGTGCTCAGCACTGGCAGTTCTTAAAAGCAGGTGAAGAGACGAGTCCCTATCGGGCTCTCCATTTTTGCCGTCCCCCTCGGTGAAAAAACCAAATCTTAACTCTGCAGAAGCACCACCTTTCACTGCTTTTAATGTAACTCGCAAGGGACTCGTTATAGTTCTTTCAAATTCTCATGTCAGAACTGAAGCATTTTCAATGTTATATACAACAAAGCCAAAGTTGGTGCTCCTTAATCATATGCAACTAACAACCATTGACAGAGCCAATAGTCCTACCTTGTTGTAGATGTTATGTTACTTGTTGTAATACATATCTGAATGTATGGACAAACAGCAAAATACCAGTTAGGCGGCACACTTTTTCAGTTTACGTGCTGTTAAGCCAAGCCTTTAATTATGTCGGCAATGCCCCTGTTATGTTATGTTATGTTAATAAATTTGTACAGCACGACTGTTACCCGGAGGTGTCCTGGCCCTGTCTGCTGTCCTTAAAGAAAAGAAAGATGCACAATCAGGAAAAGAGTCTAAAATAACCAGGTTTTGAGCATTTTTCTGAAGGGGAGTAATTCGGTACAGCATCTCAGGTGGGCGGGGAGCTGGTTCCAGAGTTTTGCTGCCCTGACCATAAATCTCTACCACCCCAGCGGGCTTTTTTTACCGGTGGTACTCTTACTAATCTTTGCGCTGATGAGCGCAGAGATCTAGAAGGTGAGTACCATTGCAGTTGGTCCTGAAGATAGAGTGGACCCTGCTTCTGAAGCGATCTAAAAACAAGGCACAAAGATTTAAAATGTATCCGTTGTCGTACTGGTAACCAATGAAGTTTACGAATTTCGCCAGAGATGGAGGAGAATTTGGGTAAGCTCAAAATCAGCCTAGCTGCAGTATTCTGCAGCAGCTGTAGCCTCTGCATCAGCCTCTCTTGGGTGTTTAGATAGAGGCTGTTGCAGTAATCAAGTCTAGACATGACAAGTGCAGTAACCACCGTCTGCCGACTCTCCTTAGGCAAGAAAGGGAGAATTTTCTTGGTGGTTCTAATAGTTAACATTGTAGAAGAAACCACGGCGTTAATTTGTTTCCTCATGTCCAATCTGTCATCCAGGTAAACTCCCAAGTTCTTCACCTGTGTGGAGGGAACCGGTAAAGGACCCAGGGAGTTTGGCCAGCTTTTTGGGTTCCAGATACTGAAGTCATTGCCGAATAGGATGACCTCAGTTTTATCCGAGTTTAATTTCAGACAATTGCTGGTCATCCATCGTCCAACTGCCTCCATACAATTGTGTAACTTGTGGCAAACCGCTCCTTCTGAGCCAAAAAGAAGGGAGACCACTATCTGTGTATCATCCAAATAAGATGTAAGCTGAAACCCGTAAGATCTTATCAATGGGGCCAAGGACGATACATACACATTGAATAGGGTTGGACTTAATGATGATCCCTGAGGTCCTTGTGTGTCATTTATGTTTACGGGCAAACTTTGCACAACGATTATCCCGACCACCATAGCGGGTTGAACAGAATAAGATATCGCGCCTCTATATATTTACAAGAATGAGTGAGATTGCGATAAACATAGTGCATGCGACTGAGCAAGCACCTCTTGATAAGCATATATGTCCTGGCACAACAATAAGCCCTCCACGGACACCCGATTAGCACGTTTTAATCACGCGAGCTTTCCTAAAAACAGTGGCATGAAGTATGAGAGCACAGAGACACAGCACGACGTAACAGGCTTGTAAGACTGCCCACGCCTGATATTTGTTTGTTTTCTCTCTTCTCCACAGGTCTTTTGCTTTTTACTATACATGCTCAACCACTTTTGACCGAGCATTTCACCATTAGCAATTTCTGCTAATAGGTTCACGAGGATCTAGGATAGGGTGTGCCTTTTAGGGGGTACATACCGTCCATTTCCTTGTTCATGGTCCTGATGAATACCTGGTACTTCCCACTTAAGGTAGAAACATGTTGACCAATACACCAATACACATATAGGGATACTCTGGCCGTAACTTCCCTCTCAGTATCTCGCCCCCTTTTTTAATATTGTCCAGTTGCTTTAAAATAAAATTCATATTTTTTATAAGTTAAACCAGGACAATTTTTAACAACTTTTTTTGCACTTACATCCACAACCTGCTCCACTGTACTTCAGGTGTTGAAGCACACCCTGGTGAAGCTAGGCCACCAGGGTGGACCCCGATGATGAAGCATGTCACCACTAGATTGGTGAGTGAGGGTTGTTTTACAAAAGGATGAATCCTTCCCTTTTGTCAGTCAAAACACCCCATTAGGAAACCTTCTGTTTTTCTTCTGGTGGTACTCCTCTCTTTGTTTAATTCGATCCCTGAGGGACCCCACAGGGCAGATGGAATGTGGTTGAGCGAAATCTCCAAGGGCTACGATCTGCTTACGCCCCGAAAGGAAATATTTTAACACCTTCCAGGTGGAGTTCTTTACTCCGCAGGCTGACAAACGGTCCAACAACAATGAGTGATGGGCCGTGCCAAACGCTGCGGAGAGATCAAGCATAATCATTGCTGCTTTACTACCTTGATCCAGCGTTTTCCTAATCTAATCTGTTGGTTTAAGGAGAGCAGACTCTGTACTATGACCTTCCCGAAAGCCGTATTGGGTACAGTCAAGCACTTCTGCCTCTTGAAGATAACTACTCAGATGTTTATTTATCCATTTCTCTAGCATTTTGGCCGGAAAAGGTAGCCGCGAAATGGGCCTGAGGTTACGTACATCTGTAGAGTCCAGGTTGGGTTTCTTTAGCAGCGGGATCAAGGAGGCTGTATTCCAACATTCTAGAAATATACCCCCCTCCAATACCCTGTCAAAGAGGGGAGTCAGTACTGATGTAATTACCTGAGGGGTCATTTTGGCAATTTTGACAGGGCAAGGGTCATAAGGGGAGTCAGATTTCAAGTTGTGCAAAAGGGTGATCGTGTCTGTATTACTCAGCAGTGGGAATTTCGTTAGTGCATGATTAGTTTGCGAAGTTGAATTCGGATCTGTACCTGAGTCATAGGACTGATCATTATTGGCATTATTAAAAGTTGAAAAAATATCTTCAACTTTATCTAGGAAGTATTTAGCAATTTTGTCACAGAGTTCCTGACTCTCAGGTACTTTAGATGAATAGGGGTTAGCTAGTTGACAAACAATTTAAAAAAGTTCCTTTGCTGAATTTTCTGCTGACTTAATTTTGGCCGCGAAGTATTCTTGCTTCGATGTCATCAACAGTTGCTTATATGCTCGTAGAGCTCGTAGACAGTCTTTATGTTTAGTTTTATCCTCGGTCTTATAACTCTTCCTCCATTCCCGCTCAGAGGGTTTACATAGACATTTCTGCACTTTTAAATTAGGAGTATACCAAGGGGCTGACGGGTGGGTTCTTTTACCGTTAAACCGTTTTTTGGGGGTGTAGTATTCCATGTTAGAATTGTTATTGTACATTCCCACTGTAACATTCTCTGTGTGTTCATTAGAACTGTCTCTACTGGTATTCTGCTGAAGGTGGTTGTTCAAGCTGTCTCTCTCATTAAACTTCTCAACTACCATTTGGACTGGCTAAGGTATTTACTACATAAATTTGGCGACGATCGGGATCTATGATCTACAAGGTCTAGAAGAGAACCACGCATTCCCAAGATTTACAGACCACGCTTTTCTAAGAATTTTCTTTGAAGAAGTCAAGAGATAGAGACAGCGTTCACTTTCACAACTTGAGAAAATTCAAGGTATCATTTATTCTTTTATATGTGTATGGAGATTGCACCAGCGGCAGGCTGCTTTGTTTGTGTGCTTTGAAGCGGGAGTTGAACCTCTATCCCATGTTATTTATTTTTTTTTCTCCTAAGACTGTCGAATTTTGCTGACACGCTGTCCTTTTGGCTTGTGAAAGCGTCTTTGTTTTGTTTTTGTCTCTTTGCCATTTCTCATCGTACTCCAAACTTTGATCGCATCATTTAAAAACTCACCGAGGCTTTGGAACGAGCGCTGTCTCCCGTTCTTCACCAACGCGTTGATCTCGAGTGAAGTGTCACTACACGCATCATCTCCACAGCGTCACCACACGCATCACGTCCTTGCGTGTGCGTTTCAGCGCCCATCTTTGTTGCTTGTCGTTTCCATAGCAACAACCACGATCATATCCTGGCAAAGCAACCCGATTTAATGTGTATTTTCACTTCGTTTTTATCGAAGACTACAAGGTTTACAATGCTATTTACTTGATAATTTACATTTTTATTTTTAATACTTTGTTTTAAAAAAAAAAGAAGGATTCATACTGAATACTTTATTCCGCATTCCCTGCTCTTCTCCTGAGACCACGGTGACTACTTTTATTATTTTGTGGAATCACTTTCATTGTAAACTTATTGTCTTCTCTTTAAATCTTTCTCGATCTAAAAATGTCAAATAACATTGCTTCTCCCACACATTTTTTGCCTACAGCTGGAGATCCTAAAGTAGAATGGGATCTTTGGTATCCTACATTTCTAGCTTATGTAGATGTAATTGAGGAAGATGGGTGCTCTCCAAAATGAAAATTGGCTTTGTTAAAGAACTGTTTAGGTGGTGCAGAACTGAAAGAATTAGAAAACTTACCTCCTATTGAAAATGTCGGTGCTGGTGATCTAAATATTTTTGATATTGTCATAAAGCAATTAAGCATTAGATTTGGAAGGAAGATCAATACTGTAATGGAAAGATTTAAATTTTATTCTAGGGTACAAAAAGAGGATGAATCTATAGAAAACTATGTAGCTGCATTGCGCACTTTGGCTGGGTCTTGTGCTTTTGAAACCATTAATTTTGATCAGGTCTTGAGGGATCAAATTATGATGCGCACAAAAAGTAAAAAAAAAATCCAAGAATGTCTTTGGATGGGTACTGAGTCTTCTCTCAGTGCTGTGTTAAACATTGCCAAAGGCATTGAACAATCTGAATTATTTGTGAATGAAATCTGAAGTCAGGATGCCAAAAGTAAGGTAGTGATTCCTGAAGAATCATTAGTAATAAATTTTACTAATTATAAGAAGACTTCTTTTCCTCCCAGAAAGGATTTCTCTGGAAGAGAAAATAAATTTCCTGTAAAAAAATCCCAAATTATTTGCTATAGATGTGGTGCAAATGATCACGTAGGTAATTACAGAGGTTGTCCTGCTTGGAACAAGATTTGCATAAAGTGTAAAAGACCTGGCCACTTTAGCAAAATGTGTAAATCTTCTCAAAAAGTAAATTTTTTGTCTTATGAAGAATGTGAGGACACAGAACAACCTTCTGAAATCAATACCTTGTTGTGTGTTGGCGACTCGAAATGTAAGGGGTTTCCCACTGATATTATTATTATCAATGGGAAGGAGATACCTATGCTCATTGATTCCTGCGCATGGTACACTATAATTGGCAAAAAATGTTTTTAACCGATATTAGAACTCGACCAAATTATTACCACCAGATGTACATCCTGGCGGGTATACTGGTAAGAAAATTGATATTGAGGGGTACATGTGGGCTGATATTAAGTTTAAAGACAGGACGACCAAGGGAAAAGTTTATGTTGCCACCAAAGGGGCATCCATATTATGTTGGCCTCATCAACACGATCTGGGCATTAAACTTGATCCCAATGCCTCACCTCCTGTATATGTTGTTCCTCCTGAAAATGATTTTATTGTTCAATTGAAGCACAAGTTTTCATCCATTTTTTCTAATAATTTGGTAGTTTTTGTAAACTTTAAGCACCGTATCATTCTCAAAGAATCGGCTATTCCCATCCGGTATAAAGTAAGAAATGTTCCCTTGGCTTATCGTGACAAATTGAGGGGGATTTTGTCCGATTTGGTTGATAAGAAAATCATAGAACCTGTTGAATCCTCCCCATGGGTTTCGCCAGTAGTTTTGGGGCTCATGCATCAAACTCCCGTTTTGCGTTTCCAAATTTGCGAATTTTACCGAATCGCAAATATGGATTCGCAAAACGGGATGCATCATGGAAAGTGCAAAATATTTCCGATTCGGTAAAATTCGCATTTTTTACCGACTCGCAAATATTTTGTGACTTCAAAATTGCGAATTCGCAATTCCCATTGATTCCTATGGGCCAAAAGGCCCATAGGAATCAATGGAAATTGCGAATGGCACTTAGAAAATTTCATGGGTGCAGGGGGGGGTCCAAAGGACCCCCCCCTGCACCCCCGAAATGTAATTTGAAATGGATGTTTCACACACACATGTCCTAAGGACATGTGTGTCTGTAACATGACATCGTTTAAAATGTAAATTAGTACATTTTAAACATTTTTCGCAATTTACCACGAGGTTCAACCTCGTGGTAATTTGCACTTCCAAACCTTGTTCTCGCAATTTCATTTCTGAATGATGCATTGCATTTAAGGAATCGCAAATTTGCGATTCCTTAAATGCATTCGCATTCTGGAAAGTCGCAAAATCAGCGAATTCCATTCAGAAATGATGATGCATCTGAAAAAGCACTTTTGCATTCGCAAACGGCCGATTTTAAGGAATCGCACCGTTTGCGAATGCAAAAGTGCTTAATGCATGTGGGCCTATGTCCCTTAAGAGTAATGGCGAACTTCGTCTATGTGTTGACCTTCAAAGTTTAAACAAGGAGATTTGGATTGACAGACATCCTTTACCTCATATTCATGAGCTCATCTCTACCCTTTCAGGTGCATCTGTATTTTCTACGCTAGATTTAGCTAGTGCATATCACCAAGTAGTGTTGCATGAAGAATCTAAATTCTTGATGACCTTTATCACACCAGAAGGTATGTTTCAATATTGCCGAATGCCTTTTGGCTTAGCCAGTGCGGCTTCCGTTTTCCAAAGGCTTATGAAAACTGTTTTGGAGGGTTGTTTGGGTGCCATCGCCTTTCAGGATGACATTCTTATATATGGTAAAAACTATGAGGAGCATGATGAGAACCTAGAGAAAGTTTTAAAATGAGTTCAAGAAAAGGGTTTAACATTAAAATTGTCAAAGTGTAAATTTAGACAAAGCAAAGTCGAATATCTTGGTCACGAGATCTCCTCAGAAGGTATCAAACCTAAATTCAATCACATACAAAGCATTTCAAAAGCACCGGCTCCATCGACCAAGGAACAGTTAGTGTCATTTTTGGGGTTGACTGAATTTTACAGTAAGTTTGTTCAGAACTACGCCTCAAAAGTACATCCTTTAAGATCTTTGTTGAAAAAAGATGTAAAATTTGTTTGGTGCAATGATCAACAATCTGCTTTTGATTTGCTGAAACAAGAAGTGGTGAATGCTCCTTTTCTTAGACCGTTTGACCTGGGTAAAGAATGCATTGTATGTGTTGATGCAAGCAATGTAGGTTTGGGTGCTGTGTTAATCCAGAAGGATAAAGGTGATGAATATGTAGTTTCGTATGCTTCCAGGAATTTGCGAGGCGCTGAATATAACTACTCCACCATTGAGAAAGAGCTTTTAACATGCACTTGGGCCTGTGAGCATTTTAGACAGTTCATTTGGGGAACAAGGTTTCGATTAAGGACTGACCACAAGCCTTTAATTAATATGTTGGCTGCTGGTGGTGGTAGAACTTTAACCGCGTGTTTGGCTCGCCTAGCTGCAAAATTGCAGGAATTTCAGTGTATTGTGGAGTACATCCCTGGTCGTTTGAATGTACATGCCGATTGCATGTCCAGGTTACCATTGATTAATTCCATTAGTACTGACCAATCTGATTCAGATGTTGTTTTTAACATTGATGATGTTAATGAATGTAACAGTGCAGGTCTGTCTGATGGCATATCTGAGATTGCTTGGAGGGAAGCAATGTGTAATGATACTTGTTTGTCTTGCGTTGTGGATTATTTGCAACATGGTTGGCCCCAGGAAAGGTATCTATCTGGTGATGTCCTTTCTTTCTTTAAAGTTAAGGATGAACTCATGTTTGATCGGGGATTTGTAATTAGAAGTGACAAGATTATTCCGCCTTTTGCTTTGAGAGAAAAGATTGTCTCCATGGCACATGAAGGCCATATGGGGATGCCCAGTACCAAGAGACGTATTCGTGAATTTTACTGGTGGCCTCGGATTGATAAAATGGTTGATAAATGGGTTAGTTCTTGTTCTCCGTGTGCTAAAAGCGACAAGACTGTCAAACCATTGTCCACAGACATTTCTCCCATTGAGTTTGTCACTTGTCCCTGGAAAAAATTAGGCATTGATATTATTGGACCGCTTTCTTTGTCTCCTAACAAGGATGTGTTTGCTTTAGTTTTAATCGACTATTTCTCTAAATGGCCTGAACTTAAGGTTGTGGACAAGGTTGGTTCTACACATGTCATTCAGTTCCTGGATGAAGTTTTTTGTAGGGAAGGGATTCCAGCTGAAGTTGTGTCTGATAACGGTCCACAGTTTGTCAGTAGAGAATTTGGGTCCTTTCTTGAAAGATGTGGCATTGTTGATAGAAGGGTGTCTAATTACAACCCCCAGGCCAATGGTCAGATGGAACGTTTTAATAGGGTTATAAAGGAATCCATCCAATTGGCCATTAAGAGTAATTTGGATTGGAGAAAAGCTTTGCGTGCTACGCTATTGTCTTATCGAACCTCGCCCTACTCAGTCACAGGATTGTCTCCTTTTGAGATGCTTAGAGGTAGAAAGCCTGGTTCAAAACGTCTTCCCTGGTGGATGAAAATTAAATTCCCGGGTGAAACTTCTTTTGACAGTGATAAAGTAAAAGATAGAGTTTTGAAATACCAAGAAAAGATGAAAAGCAATTTCTTGTCTTTAAACAACCGTTGTAGGAAGATCAGAGTTGGTGATCTCGTGCGTGTCAAGTTTGGAAGGTCTGTTGGGAATAAATGGAACAAATGGTCTGATCCTTGCAAGGTTATAGAAATCTTCTCTAAAGCAGTTCGTGTTGAGGGGGGTAAAGTATGGAATTTCAGAAGAGTGTCTCTATGTAAAAATTTGAGTTTGGAAGGTAATCAATGTTCATCATCTTCCTCTAGTACCCATGATTCCACTTCGGATAACATACCAAAGAATTCTGTTGTGGAAGATCATGTGCCTTACTCCGCTATGATAGACACTTTTATGCATGAGAATCAAGATTTGAATGTTCCTGTTCCTGTGGTTAATACTTCTCCTCAAGATGTTTTTCCCACACTTGTTAATGAGGGTAATGATGGTAACACTATCTCTCAAAACACTGCTCCCATTTCTCAAAATCCTGTTTCCCGTGACAATGATGTCACTGACTTAGTTTTGAGAAAGAGTTCTCGTGTCAAGCAGATTCCTGTGAAATTACATGATTACTTGTGTTGAAGTTTTTTTTTCTCTGCTTTATTTTCTATTTTCTTTTATTCTGTTTTTCTTTTGTTTTTTTTGAGGGGGGGAGGTGTGTAGTATTCCATGTTAGAATTGTTATTGTACATTCCCACTGTAACATTCTCTGTGTGTTCATTAGAACTGTCTCTACTGGTATTCTGCTGAAGGTGGTTGTTCAAGCTGTCTCTCTCATTAAAATTCTCAACTACCATTTGGACTGGCTAAGGTATTTACTACAGGGGGCGAGCTTGTCGCAGGCTTTATTAGTCCAATCATTGAAGCTGGTGAAAACTACATCTATCTTACCAAGTAAAGAAGACATGGAAGATTCCAGTAGATCTGACAGTTCTTTTGCATCAATTTTATTCCATGCGCGTGAGTAGCTGATTTTTGATGCTGTTTTTTTGTTATTCTTATTCTCTACACAAGCTATCTCAAATAGGATGGCCGAATGATCTGATCATACTACAGGGTACACATCTGTCACCGTTAGCTGTGGGTAGTTTGAGAAAATCCCATCCAATGTGTGACCCGCTATGTGGGTGGCTCCTTTTACTATTTGTGGGAGATCAAGTCCAATCATGAGGTCGAGTAACTCCTTTGTGTCTAAATCTGCAGGGTATTCCAGATGGAAATTGAAGTCACCAGAATCTTCCTCCATCAGATTGCACACTAAATCAATGAAGGCTTTCCTTGGTCCTGGTGGCCGATTTAACAGAACTCCTCTAAAATTCTCCTTGTGAGGGAGGGAGAGAGAGAAGCTCACGGCTTCACAACCCCCTCTAGTAATTGTTTTAAACATTGTTTTAATGGAGTCATGATAGATTATTGCCAACCCCCCACCTTTCTTACCCTGCCTGTTGACTTTATGGCATAGGAAGCCAGGAGGTGATGCTTTAACTTTATCCGGACCGGATGCATTATCCGTCCAGGCTTCAGTAACAAAGGCCACTTTAGCCCCTGAATCTTCAATCAGGGCAGCACATTCCATACTATGTTTGATCAAAGATCCCGCATTTAGGAGGATACCTTTGATAGTCTGAGTCGAATTGCTCCTCCCAACACCTGTTTCCTTCCCTGTTTTATTCTTTACTTTACTAAACATGGGTTTTGGAAGGATAGTTTTACAATGTGTGCAATATGTTGGGTTGTCTATCATATTTTCATGTAACGAGAGACCAGAGCAATCAGTGCTTCTAGCCGCTTTATTCAGCCATAAGAGCTTGTCTTTTGTATAGACGATAGTGGATGGATTATCTGTACAAGACAATGCAGGGATTGTGGCCCTAGGCGCGGCCCGAGCGCGGACGGGCGGAGACGGGCTTCATTTGGCGCGCCTTTGGCACGCCGATGGCGCGCCCGCTGCGCACGTCTGATGCGCGTATGTGCCATCTCTGATTATAAGTGTTTCCGGGGAAAACGCTAGAGCGCTGACCCTGGACCACCTAAGATGGCGTCCGTCTGGGCAGCTGCTGGAGTCAATTCACTCCTTTAAGCATTGTAAATCACACCAAGAAGCCCCTTCGTGCCCCTCAACAGCTGGTAAGTAGTTGTATGCAGTAATTGGGTCCCAGTCCCCTCCAAATCACAAATTAAAATACGGCGATTTATCTAAAAATTCCCAAATCGGAATGTGCTTAAAAATCTCAAAATTCTGGAAAGAATAGGCAGAGTACTTGTTGTGCAATTACTTCTCCCGGCTCACGCCTCAGGAGCTAAGCAGGAAATGCGCGATCACGCCAGCCCCGTTTTTAAGTGTTTCCGGGGAAAAGGCTAGAGCGCTGACCCGGACCACCTAAAATGGCGTCCGTCCGGGCAGCTTGCTGGAGTCAATTCACTCCTTAAGCGTTGTAAATCACACCAAGAAGCCCCTTCGTGCCCCTCAACAGCTGGTAAGTAGTTGTATGCAGTAATTGGGTCCCAGTCCCCTCCAAACCACAAATTAAAATACGGCGATTTATTTAAAAGTTCCCAAATCGGAACATGCTTAAAAATCTCAAAATTCTGGAAAGAATAGGCAGATTACTCGTTGTGCAATTACTTCTCCCGGCTCACGCCTCAGGAGCTAAGCAGTGAGAGACCCCCCACAGTTTTTTCATCCCACTTAAAGCCCTGGTGTGTATGTATGTTTGCATGCGTGAGAAGAATCGCTAGTGTGTGCTTGTGTTAGAATCTGCAGTTTGAAGCATGCTCTCTCTATATATATGCTCTGATCTGTAGTGTAAGTGGGTGTGATAAATGCAACCGCTGTGCATCAGTGCTCGCTGGACCAGCCTTGTGTGCTAAACCCACTGCACGCCTCCACTCTCCTTTACATAGCCAAGAGAAGACCAATAAATCAGGCTTCTTACCGCATGACATGTCTGTCACTGTACTTCTATCCGAGGTGAGGTAATAGCCAATATCAGGTTAAGCAGTCACGCCCTTAGCAAGAAGTAGAACCCGCCACATTACGCTGTCACTATCCTGATCAGACTAAACGAATGGACACTGCATTTTAATGTCAGCAAGTGTTCAAAATGGATGTGCTACAGTGGGTCTCCAACCTTTTCTGTATTGAGAGCTACTTCTGTTCAATTAAAACGCATTGAGAGCTACTAATATTATTAGTGTTGTATAATCTCAATTTTGTAATATGTATATTAATTTAACCAAGCATAATCTTTCTAATTTAATGATTTGGGCTGCACACAGGTGAGTTACTCAGAGGTAGCTGGATAGCTACAGTAACTCGTGAGCTACTGTTTGAAGACCCCAGGAGCTCGTAAGTCATGTTTATGAGCCATCCATGAGTGACGCATGGTCGCAAGTGCCCCATATCAAGTCATAACTAGCACTCTGAAGAAAGCAATGGGACATGTCCTTTACTGAAAAAGGAGGACTGCCCCAGAACTTCCAATACGTGAAACGAGAGGCCAAACCAAATCAAAGTATGAGCTGCTTCTTCAAAAGCTATATTCAGGTCCACTACATTTTCTGTATAATTTATGGGGACGGCGCATTTGTCCACCATCTCCTGCTTTATTTATTTAACAAAAAAATGTTGTTCATAACTTAAAAGGATCAGAA
>NW_028247314.1:0-25451 GCF_964263255.1 Lissotriton vulgaris | reverse complement strand
GGAGCTTCGATATATATATATATATATTACCTACTGGCGGTCGCCAGTAGGTATATATAGTTAGGATTTTTTCCCTATGGGATTTCTGAAAATTCTATGTCTAATAACTTTGGCGTTTGTGGACGGAATCGGCTGAAATTTTAAGGAAAATGGCACATTTTGTTTCTGAGTAGCTCCTGGAAATTTGGGGGGGGTTCGTCAAGGGGGGGCCGAGAAAAAAGGGGGGTCCCAAAACGCGTTTTTCCCATGTTAATTTCCATAGGGCGGTTGGACTCACTTTTAGCCCGAACGGCTGAATGGATTTCCACGAAACTTGGCAAAATTGTAGGGACTGTTAGCCCGATGTGCCTTTGCTAGGTCTCAATATATGTGCTTCAGTGGATTTTGAGAAATTAACGTTTAAATCAAGATATATATCTGTAACAGCGCTCCGGGCAGCGATCCGGTTCGCGTACTTTTCGCGTAACGGAACTTTGCGCACGGAAAGCTGATTGGCTCTTCGGTGTCTGTCAACATTCTAAACAGTCCGGTGCAGCCGCCATCTTGTCTCTCGGTAGGATCGAGAGACAAGAGGAGGCCAAAACAAAGGGGGAAATTTCCATAAGGGGGCATAGTAGATCCTCCCTGACCCCCTAGGTTTTATGTGGAGGTTTTAAAAGGGCCCAGCAGGGTCAAAATTTTTTTTTTTTTTTTTTTTTTTGCGCGGTGAGCGCCTAGTACGCGAACCGGAAAGCGTTCTGGGCAGCGTACTATAAGGATAATAGAATGATACACTTTTCAAAGACTGTATGTTAATTGTTTGTTGTTTTTGTTGTTTTATTTTGTTTTCTTTATTTTTAAAGTTTTTTTTTTATTTTGATTGTTTTTCATAATTTATTAAACTTTCTAACATTTCAGTGTCTGAAATGTCATTATTTTCTTGAAATATTGTTTGCAATCTGTGAGGTTGTAAAATGTCCTCATTTGCAAGGAGGGCATCTACTGCTTGGACACATTGCAGCAGTTCATTATCCAAGCTTTCATCCATAAATTCCATGTCAATTTGTTCAATCAATTCCTGGCTGCTCTCTTGCAGGTCCATTTGAAAAGAAACTTGCTGCTCGCCTTCCATTTTGCCTGAAATTCGGATTTAAAAAATATATATTAGTAGAGATAGGGCACTGTTGGGATTAATTTTAGATAGGCAGATTTTATCAGTGAATTTATCTTTTGGCAGTGTATAGTATCAGAGTGGAAATAGGACTATAAAAAAGTGTATGTGATTTAATCAAGACAAGCCTAACTCCATTCATAACTATAACAGAGAAGTCTATCTAAATACATTACTACTACAGAGGGATAGTGTATATCTAGCAGAAAAAGTCTACTATATTAAGTTATAGTGCACAATATATTTCATTTTTAAAAATTATAACTTACCTTCACAAAGAAGTTGAAGTTTTTGGAAGCTATTGAAATGTGATGTACAACAAGAAGTAGTAGTCAAAATGGCTGTGTTTTCTTCTCTTCCTTTATATATATTCAAGTATATAACCAATCAAATGTCAGGTAATAAAAGTAGAAAATGAAAGTAACATTTTCATTGGTTGTCAATTCCAACAGTTCAGATGTGTTTTGTGAAGTAATTTACCTCATGGTACTTGGAGAGGTCTACAGGCTAAATGGCTAAATGAAATTTCAATCAAATTTGTGAGAATGAAAGGGATTGTTATGTAGTATGAGCTAATTTATATTTGGTGAGAGTGTCTGTAGTCGTTTTTCTGTAAATTACTTTCCCACCTTTTTTTTGGACCGCTTCCCGGAAAGCGGTCCGGTCCGCGAACTAGGAGCGTAACGGGAGTCCACCATTTTGTGTTTCGGTCGAATCAAGGTATAAAATGGAGGGTAAATAATGTTCTGAATGGGTAGAAGGGGGCATGGTACAAGTATTTTGCCCCCCTATGTTTTCTGAGGGTGGCTGAGGAGGACTATATGTGTGAAGAAAAAGCTTTTTTTTTGAAATTTTGCGCGGTTAGCTTCCAGTTCGCGTACCGGATAGCGCTCTTTGAGCGTAGTTTGTTGAAAATTACAGAAAAAAAGTTAGTAAAAAAATAATAAAAGTGTGTGATCAGATGAAGGGTAGCTCTGAGAAGAGCTTTTGGGTTTATGGTACATTTAGGTACTTATAAGTAGGTACCAATGCACAGTCTTAAATTCAGAATGAAAATTCTGTTGCCCTCATCTGAGAAGTGAACTCCATCTCCTCTGTAGATATCTTGCATGTAGTAACGCAAGTTATTGTTGTACAGAGAGCCCATTCCATGGTCTCTCATGAAAGCTGAAACAGATTTGTTTACATGCTTCCTCGCTTTCTCAATTTGTGGAGAAAATTGGTTGGACCACCTCCATTTCTGTCTTTGGCATATATTGGAATATACCAAGGCAGTTTGAGGAAAAAGTGCCATTAATTGCTCAAAGGTGTCCTTTAAAAGCATTTCTAGACCTACCCCTGTCAAAGTGCCCAAATCATTACCTCCACAGTGCACTATTAACAGGTCAGGTTTTGGCAAATGCATAAAGATTTTCACCAATGGTATCAATTGGTGACATTTTAATCCTCTCTGGCCCAACCACTTAATTTCCACATCCTGTAAATAGAGGTTAGGTAAATTTCTGTTCTCAGCATACCTTTGAGCCCAGTGGATGTAACTATGTCCAACAATCCAGACCTTAAACATGGTGGGAGAAGGTTGTTCTGCAGTCAGATGAAGTGTGGTAATGAAAGGGCAGTTGAAACAGTAGGAGTTTCTAAAGAAAAAAAACTGTGGATTTCCAATGCTAATGAATCATTAGCAGTGATTGGTGCATTTCCATTTCTGAAAACAGAAAGTTAGGGTGCATGGATGTGTTCTTTGAAAGATGTAATTTGAATGGTCAAGGAAGAAACATTTAATGAAAGATTGCACTGGATACGCAGGTGCACTGAGAGTTCAGAGTTCAATTGAAACATTGTTGTGTGAATTTGCAAACATGAGAGGTCTTCCAGGAGGTGGTTGCTATGGAAAAAAGGCAGAGAGGGCAGAGGGGGGAAGGGTTTTGAATTGAAAAAAGTGAGGGAAGAGTTATGATTGGCTAATATGAGAGATATGTGAAATGAATATCTGTATTTCTGTGCTTTCAATAGCTGCAGCCTTTGGAGTGCATCCTTTTTCTTCTGCTGAAGACAATTTGGTGTATTTCTGAGACTGTTTTCAAAACTCAAAAAATATTTGCTAAGGTGAGAAAAGATTTATTTAATTTAGATAGAGAATAGTATGATTTAAGGAGAAAATGATGAAGAAAGCTGTGTTTTTAAAATGTGGTTTTGCATATTCGGTGTAGCATTCTGGCATGCAGTAACACAAGTTATTGTGGTACATGGAGCCCATTCCATGGTCTGTTATGTAAGCTGAAACAGATATGTTGTTTTTAAAAACGATTTTAGAAATCAATTACATTTCTGGATATGTACTGCTAGAGCTTCATAGGTTGTTTTGGGCCATATTTATAAGGCATTTGAGTGTCTTTGATGTTATGTTTTCCTTTAAAATGGAAAGTGTTCCTCATGGGGCAAGTGTCTTGTAAATACGCTCCCACTTGTGCTTTGCAAATTTAGATTTTGATTATGGGAGTTACATAGCCATGTTCATAATGTCCAAACAATGGTGGTAGGGCATTCAAGAAAACGCTTTCCTGTGTCTCTAGGACATTTTCAGTCCTTTCCTCTTGAATACAGGTATACAATTGATTTATATGCTGTGTTTAAAAACGAATTTTGAAATCAATTACATTTCTGGATATGTACTGTTAGAGCTTCATAGGTTGTTTGGGGTCATATTTAGAAGGCATTTTAGTGTCTTTGATGTTATGTTTACCTTTTTAAATGGAAAGCGTTCCTCATGGGGCAAGTGTCTTGTAAATACGCTCCCACTTGCGCTTGGCAAATTTAGATTTTGATTATGGGTGTTACCTAGCCATGTTAATAGTGTCCCAAAAATGGTGCTAGGGCATTCCAGAAAACACTTTCATGTGTCTCAAGGACATTTTCAGTCATTTCTTCATGAATGCAGGTATACAATTGATTTATATGCTGTGTTTAAAAAAGAATTTTGAAATCAATTAAATTTCTGGATATGTACTGTTAGAGCTTCATAGGTTGTTTGGGGTCATATTTAGAAGGCATTTGAGTGTCTTTGATGTTATGTTTACCTTTTTTAATGGAAAGCGTTCCTCATGGGGCCCTGAGCAGTTCTTAGCCATGTTATTTAATGGGAAGTGGATAACATGGCTAAGAGCATTTGCTGGAAAATGCATGAATATCGCTGACTTTTCAGCGATATTCATGCATTGCGGCCGTTTTTTTTCGCATTTGCGAGCAGTTCTTAGCCATGTTATCCAATGGGAGGTGGATAACATGGCTAAGAGCATTTGCTGGATAATGCATGAATATCGCTGACTTTTCAGCGATATTTATGCATTGCGGCCGTTTTTTATCGCATTTGCGATAAATCTTGCTAAAGAGAAAATGATGAAGAAAGCTGTGTTTTTAAACTGTGGCTTTGTCTGTAGTGATATAGAAATAGATTTTGTTTCTTTGAGAAATTGTAATTGCATATTCGGTGTACCATTCTGGCATGCAGTAACACAAGTTATTGTTGTATATGAAGCCCATTCCATGGTCTCTTATGTAAGCTGAAACAGATATGTTGTTTTTAAAAAACATTTTTGAAATCAATTACATTTCTGGATATGTACTGCTAGAGCTTCATAGGTTGTTTTGGGTCATATTTATAAGGCATTTGAGTGTCTTTGATGTTATGTTTACCTTTTTAAATGGAAAGCGTTCCTCATGGGGCAAGTGTCTTGTAAATACGCTCCCACCTGCGCTTGGCAAATTTAGATTTTGATTATGGGAGTTACATAGCCATGTTAATAATGTCCAAACAATGGTGATAGGGCATTCCAGAAAACGCTTTCATGTGTCTCAAGGACATTTTCAGTCATTTCCTCTTGAATGCAGGTATACAATTGATTTATATGCTGTGTTTAAAAACGAATTTTGAAATCAATTAAATTTCTGAATATGTACTACTAGAGCTTCATAGGTTGTTTGGGGTCATACACCATTTTTGGGAAATTATTAACATGCCTATGTAACTCCCATAATCAAAATCTAAATTTGCCAACCGCAGGTGGGAGCGTATTTACAAGAAATTTGCACCATGAAGAACGTAAAATAGCATAATAGACACTCAAATGCCTTATAAATATGACCCAAAACAACTTATGAAGCACTAGCAGTGCATATTTCCAGAAATGTAATGGTTTTCAAATAATAAACAAAACAGGTGATGGACCGAATGTGGATCAATGTCACACATTCACCCCAGTCCAAAGATCTGGGCCTAAACAAACCTTTAGATAGGCTACATCTTATCGTCATCCTGAATTAATCATTTAAAATATTAGGGAGTGATTTATGATTGCTCTATGCCTGTTTTGTACCATTGAGTGTCATTTTTGTGATGCAGTGCTGGTGCAAAAGATTTGCTATGTTAAATAATTAGTAGGGCATTAAGTTTTAGATGACTGTTATTCATTTACTGTTTGGTAATAGTGGTTAATAACATTTCTTATTATATTTTTCCACAGATTCAACTGCAGATTCTTTCATAGTTTGGAAAATGCCTACAAAAAATAGAATTAGAAAGGCTAGAAAACGTCAAAGACAGCAGGATGATGTTTTATTGCAGCAGTCCTCTTCCCCAAATACTTGTCAAAACACCAAGAAAGGTCCGGGTAAGAGCACGAAATCATTCTTAAGAAATATTTGTAGTAAAAAAAGTATTTCTCCAAAAAATGTTTCAGTCCACAAAAAGAAAAGCAATTTAAATGGAAAGGAGAGATCCATCAAAAATGTTACTGGTAGAGGAAGAGATAACTCTGTGCATGATAGTAGAAGGAAACAACAGTTTAGGGACATTCGAAATCGAATGTTCCGTAACAGGATAATAGTTAATTTATTGAAAAATATAAAAAAAAAAGGCCAACAGAAAGCGGCATTTTATAAGAAGAAGAAAAATGAAGAGAAAATTATTGATCATGCTTTTGAAATTAAGCGAAAGTTGTTTATTTTGGTAATCAATAGAATTAGGAAACTAAGCAAGGTAATTTCTGATTTCAAAACAAAAAGTAGATGGAAGAGAGTAGTAAATCGTACTAACTTTTGTGAAGTTTTTTCCGGAGAATGGATGCATAGTTCAAGTTGTGAGGCATTTTTTAATGAGGAGAGTTATTTTCAGGATAATGATTTGGTGTTTGCAGTTGACACCAGTGGTCGAGCTTATGAAGTGAAGGATGGTTGTCCAGTTGAAAAAGAACAACTTGTGACAACAGAGACAGAAGAGGCGCTAAGTGATGAGGTTTTAGGAAGACGTCCTAAGGGTCCTGTGTACATTTGGAAGTGTAGTTCTATTTGCAGTGTGCGACAGGTTTCCATCAATTTGCTTTGTGATTTTATACGGACATTTAATTAGAAAAGTTTGAAGCAGAAAAATAAAGTTGTTGCAAGATTTAGATCCTTGCAGAGTGAGACAAATGACAGGTTTGCGTGGTCATTCACTGGCTTGTCTTTCCAGGAGAGTATGCCAGAGTGTTTTTCATCATTTCAGGATGCTAGCAGTGCATCATAATAAAGTGAGAAAATTAGTGAGAATGTTGTATTATGCTAAGAGTCCAGCAATTATGCTTAAACAATTATGTGCTGCTCTTTTGCATGGTTCTGAAATAGATGTGAAGAATATTTGTGAAGAAATTGAGTTTTGTTACTTTGGTAGTAGAGATGAGAATGTTCAAATTGACCGAGAAGTAGAGGGTTATGTTGAAGATAATATACAGGTTTCTAGTTCAGATAATTTTCAGAAGGAAATTGCCACGTTTCAGATGAAATCAAGTGAGAGGCCTAATTTCACTTGTGTATGTTGTCGACGCACTTATTATAAGAATCAGACTAAGTTAGTGGATTTATATGCAAAAACTGAAAGGGAAAATAATAGTGAATGGAAGAATTTTGCCACATACTTGATGGTAGAAAATTGTTTTGATTTGGGAGTGGACCAACGTGTGTGTACTTATTGTTGTAATAAATTAAATCAAAACCAGATGCCTGCTAGGGCAGTTCATAATAATCGGGAATTGATTGAGATTCCTTCAGAATTGAAGGATTTAAATACTTATGAATCTATTTTGATTCAAAGTATCCATCCCTTTCAGGCTATTGTAAGAATGGAGCCAAAGACAGGGAAGTTGCCTCCAACAGATTTACAGAGAGGATTAAAGGGAAGAGTTGTTTATTTGCCTCTAGATTTGAACAAAAACATTAACACAATTGGAGTTGAGAAAGTGGAAGAGGAACCTCTGGTTATCTTGGTTAATGGGGTTCCGACAAAGAATAAGAAAATATGGCAAGATTTAGTGGATGTTAGGAAAGTGAAAAATGCAACTTTGTATTTGAAGAAAAATAATAAGTACTATAAGAATGTATATGTTGCAGAAGAGGAAGTAAGTGATGAAGAGGATAGAGTTTTGTGTGCTGGCCAAATTGAGAAAGTAGAGGCCTCTAAAAGTGAAGAAATATTTGAACTTTATAGTGTTCATCCTTTGCATTCCAAGGAAGTCATGGGGAATGCTATTGAGTTGTTTCAAATGAAACAAGCCAAAGGGAGTCCCATTAGTGTTTGGGAGGAAAGTTTGGAAGCTCGGTGTTTCCCACAGCTATTTCCCACAGGTCAAGGAGGAAGATATGATGAGCGACCTCATCAAATTCCTGCGTCTGAATACCGGACTTTACGATTGTATGCAGAAGATCCTAGGTTTCGTCAATGCATTCCCTATTTGTTTCATCTCCTGTTTGAAAGCGATCTGTCAGGACTGTCATATGTATTGAACCACATTTTAAAAAGTGGTATACAGATGCGAAACATCTCGGCAAGTGATTTTATGCATAAAATCAATGTCCAAGACAGTATTTTGGATTCTCACTTAATTAATCTCATGGCGTGTCAGCGTGGTACTAATGAGTACTGGTACCGTCGTCATGGTGATTTAAAATGTATACTGAGGAACTTAGGAACTCCAACATGGTTCCTCACTCTGAGCTGTGCCGAGTATGGCTGGGAAGACTTACTTGAATTTCTACGAGAGGCAAATGGAAATATTGAAAACATTGAATTCAAGACACCTGGAGAACTGTGGGGCATATTACCAACAACTAGCGATAATTTTTGTCTCTAACTTGTTTAGAGACAAAAATTATCGCCGCACATCGCCGATTTTTATCGCAGATAATCCTTGCTATTAGCAAGGTTTATCGCAAATGCGATAAAAAACGGCCGCAATGCATGAATATCGCTGAAAAGTCAGCGATATTCATGCATTATCGAGCAAATGCTCTTAGCCATGTTATCCACCTCCCATTGGATAACATGGCTAAGAACTGCTCAGGGCAGGTGTTAGCTTTTGGAGATATTCGCGCTTAGCGCGAATATCTCCAAAAGTTGGTAATAGGAGATAGCGATGTTAGGGACTGTTTCCAGTCGCTAACATCTTGGCACGCCCACTTTGCATGTCATTAGTGATAAATATCACTGACATGCAAAGCGGGGCCCAAGATGGTCGCTATCTCCTATTAGCTGTCACTAACTGGTGTTAGCGACAGCTTGATAATAGGGAGATAATTATATCTCCGCTTTCTTGGCTTTTAAAGCCAAAAAAGCGGAGATAAACCCCTTGATAATATGCCCCTGTGTTCTTTGGATCCAGTGAATGTATGCAGGTACTTCAATCATAGATTTGAAGCTATGATGTCTTTCATCACAAATAAGAAGAATCCACCTCTTGGAGAGGTGTTGGATTTCTTCTGGAGAAAGGAGTACCAAGCAAGAGGTGCCCCTCATATACATATGTTGTTGTGGATCAAGGATGCACCTACATTTGGAACAGATCCGGATGACTTAGTGATGAATTTCATAGAACAGTATTCTACGTGTGCTGTTCCAAACGCAACGGAGAAGAAAAGCCTAAGAGAACAAGTTCTACGTTTCCAAAGCCATCGTTGTGGAAAGTACTGTCGTCGTAAATTCAGAAACAAGGACAAGTTCTACACCAAATGTCGTTTCAACTTTCCACGACCAGTGATTTCTAAAGGAAGAGTGAACAGTTTGATGTCTTCGCTGCGACATAATGTCACGAGGAAATCACCCAAGAATACATACAATTTGAAAAGGAATGAAGAGTCCAAGTACATCAATGACTACAACCCAGTGATTTTGTCCATGTGGAATGCTAACATGGATATACAGTTTGTGGCTGACAACTGTATGGCTGTGGCTCGGTATGTGACATCTTACATCACCAAAAAAGAAAAGACAGAACTGAAGGATATGTGGGAGGACATTTCCCATGAAAAGAGCCTCAGCAAGAAGTTGTACAGTTTCAGTCTGAAGATGTTGTCGCATCGAGAAATTGGAGCTTACGAATGTTCTGATCGATTGTCTTCAGCAAGTCTCTATGCCAAATCCAGGAGTATCGTTTGGGCGAGTCTTGGTCTTGCTGCAACGCGAAATCGAGTTCTAAAACCTGTCCGGGAAATTGAGTATTTGGCAGAAAAGGAACCAAACAGTACCGACATTTTGAAGACCAACATGTTGGATACATATTATCCAAATCGAAGCAGTCACCTTGAGAATGTTTGTCTATATGAGGTTCTAAGAAATTATATATTCAAGAGGAACATCAAAGAAGATATTGAGAAAGGAGTGTATGCTGTAATTGGAAGTGAGGGATGCCTGGTCAAGCAAAGAAAATGCCAATTAGTAAACCATCGAAAATTGAGTGGTGAATCTCCCGAAAAAAAGGAGTTTTTCTATTTAGCACTTTTGCAACTTTTTAAGCCTTGGCGTGCAGAAGAGGAACTGCTTGGAGATTTCCTCTGTTACGAAGACTCTTTCAATGCTGCTAAGGAGACCATAGAATGTCCTGCTTTTCCTAAATATCAAGAAATGCTAACTTTGGAAATTGAGCAGGAAGCAACGATTGCAGCCGAGATTGCCAGAGACAGTTCTCAGGATAGTCAGAGTTCTGTTTCATTGAGTCAAGATCCACTTGGAGGACCTATTATCGAAAATGAAGCTGCCACTGCTATGAATGAAGTAGAAAGAGCCATGACACATGCTCAGGAGGATTCAGTTAACTTAGAAGACTTGGAAAAACAACTCAACGTTGAGCAGAGGAAAATATATGATGAAGTTACCAAGGAAATTGAGCACGGATTAAGTCATGAGAAGAAAGAGTGCTCATGTACATCGTTGAAGCCTGTCCGACTGTACGTGAGTGGAGAAGCGGGAACTGGAAAAAGTTTCCTCATTAAAGCAATTTCTTGTTATTTGCAGGAAAGGACTGAGTCATCGCTGTCTTGTGTTGTCACCGCTCCTACTGGACTGGCAGCACATAACATTAAAGGTATTACTTTGCATCGTCTACTGATGCTGCCAGTGGAGCATGACAACAAATTACAATACCACAAGTTATCTGGGGATGCTTGCTGTGAAGTTTCAAGAGTCTTGAGGAAAATGAAACTACTTATCATTGACGAAGTAAGCATGGTTTCCAATGTCATGCTTGCCTTTGTGCATTTGAGAATGCAAGAAGTACTTAAAACTGAATATGATGTGTTATTTGGTGGCAAACACATCATTGTTTTCGGAGATCTTCTGCAGCTGACACCTGTAAAAGGTCAACCTGTGTTCAAAATACTCACGCATGAAGATACCAGGAAGTGCCTAGGGAGCATTGGCAACGTCAATATATGGTTAAACTTCAATTATGCTGAACTGCATGAAAATATGCGTCAGGCAAAGGATGAAGATTACAAGAATATTCTACAAGATATTAGAATTGGAAAAGTGACCGAGCATGGGAAAGAAGCTTTAAATGCACGATTACTGTCAAATTTATATCCCAAACAAGAGATTGTGCCTGAGAATATTTTTCAGAAAATTACTGAGAAGAAATCCGGGATATGTTTGATGCCAACTCTTGCAGAATGTGCAATCTTCAACAACAAAATGTTGAATTTAGAAAAGCAAGAGATTGTGAAACTTGAAGCTATCGACAAAATAGAGCATATGGGATCAACAATTATTTTGTCAGAGAATTTGAAATCAAAATTGGATTCATTAGAGAAGACTATATCTAAAACAGCGGGTTTTGAAAAGACTTTGAATGTGTGTTTAAATTGCCGAATCATTTTGAGAAGGAATTTACAAGTAGAAAGAGGTCTGGTAAATGAATCAATGGGTAATGTTGTTGATTTTGAGAAATACAAAAATAGAGATGGAATAGAATTTTTAAAAATTAAATTTGATGGCATTGAGGAAGTACAGCTAATTGGTCGTTGTTCTGCTAGGTTTTTGCTTGTTAAAGACTTATATGTTCGCCGTAAACAGTTTCCTGTTTGCTTGGCATATGCGGTGACAATCCATAAATCGCAAGGTTTAAGTGTAGACAGTGCATTGGTGAATATTGGCAGTTCTGTGTTCAAGGAGGGTATGGCATATGTGGCATTGTCACGAGTTAGAACTTTATCGGGATTGTACTTGATTGACTGTGATGTCACAAACATTTGTGCGGATCTAGATTGTGTTAAGGAATACAATAGGTTAAGAAGAGAGTATGCGCCACATTTGCCTCAATATCCTTTGTTTGAGAAACGTGTGGTAGGCCGGAAACGTAGAAATATCAGTAATAGTAGGGAGGTTGTTGCAAAAAGACTAAAAGTCAATGAACCGAAAATTGTTAGCAGAAAGAAAGTGGATTCTGTTGAAGATGTTGTCGGTTTTCAATTTGAAAACAGTTCTGGTGTCAACTGCTATGCAAATGTAGTGGTTAATGTTCTCTTTTCACTAGAGAGTTTAAAAGAACAGATTCTGTTGAATTCAGAACAAATTTTATGCTGTTTGTTGAATTCTGTTTTCGAGAAATGTAGCACTGATCGAACAAAAGTAGAAAGTGTGTCTGAAGTTCGTTATCTGTTAGATGAATGTTCAGGTCAAACAGACTTCTCTGAAAATAATCAGCAAGATTGTCAGGAGTTTTTAATGTATATGCTTGATGTATTGCAAGATGAGGGTGTAGATGTAGATCACCTGTTTGGGCTTTCTTATCAATGGCAGCATGACTGCGAGAACTGTATGGTATCAAGTACTACTAGTGTAGACTCAGAAAGATTTATATATTTAACTTTGCCAGACAGTAAATCAGTCTCCTTTAATAAGCTAGTAAATGCAGCGGATCACAACATGGAGTGTAGCCAATGTAAATGTGATATGATGTCAACAATATTTATACGAAGATATGGCCAGTATGTCATTTTAATGATCCAACGATGTAAGCCTGATGGATCAAAATTGTCAACTTTAATAAAAAATTTTGTGGCTTCTCAGCTGTCAATATCAGGGAGGACTTTTGTAACTGTAGCAATTATCTATCACGATGGTCCTTCAACAACATCAGGACATTATACAGCTTACTTAAAGTCTCGAAACGGCTGGTCATTCTGCAATGATTCTGTTGTAACTTTCAAAAAAAAATTGCCGTTTGACCTTAAAAATTCTTACCTGGTGTTTTTAAAACCAAAATTTTAAAGAAAGAATTTTGGGATTTCCTGTGAGGAATTGGAAATTGGTCATCAAGTAGAGGGAATGTAAGTCTGCAATGCTGTCTAGATTATTGGTCCAAAACTTTAAATTATAATGTCAATTTTAAAATCCAACTATATAAACCTGATGCAAGTAAGTCTGCTTCATAGTAAGCAGTATCAGTGTCATAGGAAAAGGAGAACATGAGTGACAAAGAAGAGTAAGATATTAGTAGTCCAGGATTGTGAAAATAATCTCAAATGTTTTCTTTTTGAAAGATGTGAAAATAGAAAATGACGGGATTTGATTGGAAGAATTACAAGAGTTGCGAATCGCTGCAACATGATTTGGCCTAGTGGAAACATGTGATAGAATGTGAGAAGTCTTTTCTTGTATGTAACATATTTTTCGAAATGATGGAGGTTTTCTTTCAGAAAGTGGCGGGCTGAAAATATTTATAGCACAACAGAGTGGATGCTGTTCATAGGAGATCCTTTGACGTTATTGAAAGTAAGTTAATTTTAAGGAGTTTTGAATTCAGATTTCTTAGGTTGTATGGGTTTTTTAAACACAATCATTTTGATTGTGTTTTTTTTCCCCGCTGTTACATGATGAATACCTTCAAATCACTGATTTAAGTGAAATTTGATACATTCTGAGAACAGCAAAAATAAACCATTTAACATGTATAATTAATGTTCTGCTTATTGTACTTATGATATACATTTAGAAATGTGAGGTAGATATGGAAAAACTGAGTCTTCTGTAAGTGTCAATTCTAATGCTTACAGTGCTGTACTTCTGGGTACTGTTTGTTTTGAAAAAAAAGAAATAGGCCTCACCTCTAAGAAAGCTCTTGAAAGCACACATCTTATTTGCATCTTGAAACAATCATTTAAATTGTTAGACACAATTTTATGATGGTTTTACATCTCTTTTGCGCTGTTATTGCATCACTATTGTGAGACATAAGCAATGCAAAAGAAGCATCATGTTTCAAAATAGGCCTCATTTCATCAGCATGAAGATACTGTTTGTTTAAAATAAATATCTTTAGGATTGTGTATGGGTCGTAGAGAAGTAGAGGTTTCTGTAAGTGTCAAAGTTGTTTAAAAACTGTTTCTTCTTGAACCTTTTCCCTTCTTTTTTCTAATTTTTAAATACATGTTTTAATATTTTTGGAAATGTTTGTTCTCTCTTTTACAGATTGAATGTATGAAAAATTTTCTTTAAAAGTTAACAAGAATTATAAGGTAAATGTTTTCTACTTTTTTAACCCGCATTCCACTGCTAATGATGTCACTGACTATGTTATGAATGATGTAATAAGTGGGCATGTTTTACTACAATGGTAGGTCTTCACATCTATTATCTCCTCTGTATTCTTCAACAAGCATAAATTTGATATGCAACCCAGAGTACGGTTCACCTTAAACAAACTTTTAGAGAGGACACACCTTATCGTCACCCTCAATCAATCATTTAATCTATCACATTTAACATCTATTAGTTCTACTGCTTCATTTCTTTAATCTTTACTTTCCTGTGTTTGCTACTTCTCTCATTCCTTTCTCTATTACTTAATTTTTCTACTCCTTCCAGTATTTTTCTCACTCCCTCTCTTCTCATACTTCTTCATTCTTATTCACTAATTCTGTCTCTATTAATGTTACTGTTTCTGAATGATCTCCAAAAATTTATAAAACAAGAACAGTAAGTATAAGGATAGGAAAATACATTTATGTTACAAGAAAGACAGCTATAGGAAGTAAACAAAAAAAACTGTTACTCGCAATCCACTGCTGATGATGTCACTGACCATGTCAAAAATTATGTAATATATGACATGATCAGAAGTGAATTGTGGGTAACAGTATCTTTTCTTTACTCCCTATAGCTGTCTTTTTTGTAACATAACTGTCTGTTTCCTTTCCTTATACTTACTGTTCTTTTTTAAAAAAAAATTTTTTTGGTTCGCTCAAAGTTCGCGTACCGGAGTGCGAACTGGGAGCGAACTAATAGAAATAGAGCTTGGCAGAGTTCAAAGAATTCTACCAATTTTTTTTAATAATGGGGAGGTAGTTCTGAAAAGAACTTTTTTTTTGTTTTTGTTGTTTTAAATTTTTTTTATTAGTTTTTTGAACATTTTTTATATTTTTTTGTTTTTTTCTGAACATTTTGTATTTTTTTTTATTTTTTGGGGGGAGGGGGGAAACAAAAATGATTCATCGAAGAGGGCTCAACAGGAGCAACAAAAAAAAGAAGAATTTATTTTTGGGGGCGTTTTGGACATACATGATTTTTGATGGCTCTTATTATAAGAGTTATGCTACTTTCGCGGTAGCATAATATTTGATTGCACCTCACACAAACTTGTTTCACTTCCCCCATGTCCATTTGAATATTTGGGATCAACTCCCTTGCTTCAGGTCCCGAAACCTTTGGCACGACCGATCTTCTGGCTATTGCTGGGGAATTCTGTTGTTCGTCCCGAAGCTGAGCAGCACTATAGTTATTTGGGTGCCACCTGCTCATGTGTCTGTGCATAGTGAAATTCCCATAACTATATTTTTTGTCCGTGCCTCTAGAAAGACGATCATCACAGATACGGCAAAAGACATACCTGGCGTTCACTTTCTTTTGCCCTGGTGGAAATTAAAAAAATTGCCAAATGAAATTTTCCTTCCTGTTGTACCTCCTGGGCTCCTCTGGCAAATATTCAGGCACTTCCTCCTCTTCCTGATCTTCCTCTTCTTGAAAGATTGGTTGAGTTGGTGGTCCTTTCTTTCCATGAGGAGGTGGAGGTGGTGGTGGGGGAACACTACCAGAAGCAACAAGAGAAGCCATTTCTCAGGATTGTACAAAGGTCTTTCTCTCACCAAGATGAAAGTCAGAGTGAGGAAAGAAGGAGGGGTTTTCATCATTTGGGAAAAGCCAAAGTTCTAAACCAATGAAAAGTGTTAATTTTAGATCACATGACCTAGTATTACATCATTAGGAAACCAAAAGTGAAATGAACCAATGAAAAGTGTTATTACCAAGTCACATTACCTGGTGTGTTTACGTTTCGCGCTTTGCGCCGCTTTCAGTCCGCTTCCGGGTCCGCTAACTTGGCGCGTCCGATGACGTATTACGCGACAACGCAAAACGTCATTCTAACGTAACAGTTACGCTGAAAGAACGTTTACCGGTTCGCGGACTAGGAGCGGCTTTAAAATGAGCTAACGGAAAGCTGACCGGTTCGCGAACTGGGAGCGGAACAAAAAAATATTTTTTAAAAACATGTATTAAAAACATGTAAAATATATTTAAAGATTTAAAAAAGAATAGATTTTACAGCTACAGATATTAGCTTTCAAAAAACCATTGAAATTCAATGAAAAAACCATAGGTTATAGTCCATATATAGTTAGGAATTTGCATTTACAAAACCTTGAAAATTCAATGAAAAAACCATTGGTTATAGAACATATATAGTTAGGAATTTGCATTTACAAAACCTTATTTTACTCGCATAAAACCATTGAAATTCCATATATAGTTAGATGCGCTAACTATATATCGCGCACCCGCAATCCACTGCTGATGATGTCACATATTACATCATTCATGACATGGTCAGTGACATCACTGATGACATCACTGATGACATCTCAAATGACATCACTGATGACATCACTGATGACATCTCATTTGACATCACTGGTGACATCACTCATGATATCATTCATGTGATAATACAATGAACCTCTTCAGACTCTAATATAACCTTAGATACAATCAGTGTAAACAGACACTCACAGACTGTCACTCATCCATGGAGTTACTCACACAACTAGTCAGTCATGCAAACAATCAATCACACCTCCATTTCCTGAACTATACAGTTATACAAACTTTACTTATTCAAATATGTACTAACACATATTTACTCTCTTATACAATCACTGATACAAGTTCACAATGATCCATACAGCCACTCACACATTCACTGGCTCTTATGCACAGTTATTTATATATGTCAACTCTCACATGTACTGTCTTTTACATATGTACTTACTTTGACATGTAGCACTGAGATATCCATTCACTCACCAATACACTCATACACACAGTCAACCACCCATACAGTTGTTTCTACATGCAGTTTTGAACCCATACATCTAGTGAATCAGCTGTTCACACATCTATGCACAGAGTCACACACCTCCCAGCCACTCACACACATACTCAGTCTCCCATACAAATACTCGGGCAACCAATCAATAACCCATATAGTTACTCATATACCTACTGATCAACACATGCAACAGTTTACAGAACAACAGACATAATGATGCACAAATTAAGACAGTTTAGTCACTAACCCATGCACTCAGTGAGACACATTTAATCACTCACTCATACAGTCAGTCATGCACCTACTAAATCCTTCATCCAGACACTTATACATCCACTCATTCTTCAATATGTAAGACATATTTTAACTTTACAGAAACATACAGTCACTGGATGTTGTCATCAGTGATGTCATCAGTGATGTCATTTGAGATGTCATCAGTGATGTCATCAGTGATGTCACTGACCATGTCATGAATGATGTAATATGTGACATCATCAGCAGTGGATTGCGGGTGCGCGATATATAGTTAGCGCATCTAACTATATATGGAATTTCAATGGTTTTATGCGAGTAAAATAAGGTTTTGTAAATGCAAATTTCTAACTATATATGTTCTATAACCAATGGTTTTTTCATTGAATTTTCAAGGTTTTGTAAATGCAAATTCCTAACTATATATGGACTATAACCTATGGTTTTATTCATTGAATATATATATATATATATTACCTACTGGCGGTCGCCAGTAGGTATATATAGTTAGGATTTTTTCTCTATGGGATTTTTGAAAATTCTATGTCTAATAACTTTGGCATTTGTGGACGGAATTGGCTGAAATTTTCAGGAAAATGGAACATTTCGTTTCTGAGCAGCCCCTGACATTTTGGGGGGGTTTCATCAAGGGGGGGGCGAGAAAAAAGGGGGGTCCCAAAACACGTTTTTCCCATGTTAATTTCCATAGGGCGGTTGGCCTCACTTTTAGCTCAAACGGCTGAATGGATTTGCACGAAACTTGGCAAAATTGTAGGGACTGTTAGCCCGATGTGCCTTTGCTAGGTCTCAATATATGTGCTCCAGTGGATTTTGAGTAATTTAGGTTCAAAAAAAGATATATATCTGGGCGGAGCCTAACCACACATCTGATCTGATTGGCTGTCAGCACTTCATCCAAGAAGTGTTGGCAGCCATCTTGGGACCAATATACATGATAGCACCTCATTAAAAAGCATTGTAGTTAATAGAGGGTTTTAGGACTTTAGTTACATTATAAATCATTTGTTGATGGTACCATACTCGTTTTAGGAATTGTGGTGGGTTCTAAGGTGATTTTACCATGTGAAAAAACCTTCTGCTGTGATATCATGAATATTGTTTGAAAGAAAACTAATATCTCATGATTTTCCCACATTAGTTCGGAAGGGGATCTATAAGCTAAACTGAAATCATATTTTCTGTAAATTCACATTATCTTTCTCAGTCATGTGAAAATGAAGTCTGACATTCTCAGTAAAACATGTACATCCAACAAGGACAGAGACTGTCAGTTGATTCCTTTGTGTTCTACTGCAGCCTCCTAGAGTGTTCTAAAGAACAACTAGAGCGCTAACAGTCCTACTTATTACAAAGGTATGGCACACCTGAAGCCATCTTGATTGGAATAAAGTGGTAACTCTTAAAACATTTAATTTAAAAAGAAACAACATGAGGGGGTATATTTTGCCTTAGAAAGTATGATTAGTGCTGCAGAATGAAAAATTAGGGCACATTTTGAGTGACTTCTCAAATCCTTTTCTATTTCATTAAAACATTCTGACATGCAGTCTCCCAAAATGGCCACCAGAGACAAAAGAGCCCAAATGTAGCCCAAATATCACCCAGATGTAGCCCAAGTATAGCCCAATGACAGAATGTCCCAGAGTGTTCTAAAGAACAACTAGAGCGCTAACAGTCCTACTTATTACAAAGGTATGGCACACCTGAAGCCATCTTGATTGGAATAAAGTGGTAACTCTTAAAACATTTAATATAAAAAGGAACAAAATGAGGGGGTATATTTTGCCATATGAATTATGATTAGTGCTGCAGAAAGAAAAATTAGGGCACATTTTGAGTGACTTCTCAAACCCTCTTCAATTTCATTAAAAAAATCTGACATACAGTCTCCCAATATGGCCACCAGAGACAAAAGAGCCTAAATATAGCCCAAATATCACCCAGATGTACCCCAAGTATAGCCCAATGACAGAATGTCCCAGAGTGTTCTAAAAAACAACTAGAGCGCTAACAGTCTTACTTATGACAAAAGTATGGCACACCAGAAGCCATCTTGATTGGAATGAAGTGGTAAGTCTGAAAACACTCAATTTAAAAAGGAACAACATGAGGGGGTTAATTTTGCCATAGAAAGTATGATTAGTGCTTCAGAAAGAAAAATTAGGGATCATTTTGAGTGACTTCTCAAATCCTCTTCTATTTCATTAAAAAAATTGTGACATGCAGACTGAAACATGCACTTTGAATACCAGCAGCAGACGTCCCTGGTGAGCAGTAGCTTTACTACAGTGATCTAATGTGCAACTAGAGTGCTAACATTCAGAATTTATGGCAAATGTGTGACACATCTGAATGCCTTCTTGATGGAACCAAAGTAAACAAGAATTGAAAATGCAATAGATCTCGCCCTCGTTTAAGTTAAAGCCATTCTGTTTGTAATGAGGTGGCTTTTTAGCTTTGCTTTTATTAGTGTTTTTTCAACTTTCATGTAAATAACATGCATCTGTATGCATATAAGTATATGTATGCATGCATTTATGTTTGTATTTATATAGATATACAGATGATATATGTTTATATATGTATGTATATATATATATATTCACTGAAAAAACCATAGGCTATAGACCATATATAGTTAGGAATTAGCATTTACAAAACCTTGAAAATTCACTGAAAAAACCATAGGTTATAGACCATATATAGTTAGGAATTAGCATTTACAAAACCTTGAAAATTCACTGAAAAAACCATAGGTTATAGACCATATATAGTTAGGAATTTGCATTTACAAAACCTTATTTTACTCACACAAAACCATTGAAATTCCATATATAGTTAGTTGCACTAACTATATATCGCTCACCCGCAATCCACTGCTGATGATGTCACATATTACATCATTCATGACATGGTCAGTGACATCACTGATGACATCACTGATGACATCTCAAATGACATCACTGATGACATCACTGATGACAACATCCAGTGACTGTATGTTTCTGTAAAGTTAAAATATGTCTTACATATTGAAGAATGAGTGGATGTATAAGTGTCTGGATGAAGGATTTAGTAGGTGCATGACTGACTGTATGAGTGAGTGATTAAATGTGTCTCACTGAGTGCATGGGTTAGTGACTAAACTGTCTTAATTTGTGCATCATTATGTCTGTTGTTCTGTAAACTGTTGCATGTGTTGATAAGTAGCTATATGAGTAACTATATGGGTTATTGATTGGTTGCCCAAGTATTTGTATGGGAGACTGAGTGTGTGTGTGGGTGGCTGGGAGGTGTATGACTCTGTGCATAGATGTGTGAGCAGTTGATTCACTAGATGTATGGTTTCAAAAGTGCATGTGGAAACAGCTGTATGGGCGGTTGACTGTGTGCATGAGTGTATTGGTGAGTGAATGGATATCTCAGTGCTACATGTCAAAGTAAGTACATATGTAAAACACAGTACATGTGAGAGTTGACATATATAAATAACTGTGCATAAGAGCCAGTGAATGTGTGAGTGGCTGTATGGATCATTGTGAACTTGTATCAGGGATTGTATAAGAGAGTAAATATGTGTTAGTATATGTTTGAATAAGTAAAGTTTGTATAACTGTATAGTTGAGGAAATGGAGGTGTGATTTTGCATGACTGACTAGGTGTGTGAGTAACTCCATGGATGAGTGACAGTCTGTGAGTGTCTGTTTACACTGATTGTATCTAAGGTTATATTAGAGTCTGAAGAGGTTCATCGTATTATCACATGAATGATATCATCAGTGATGTGATCAGTAATGTCAAATGAGATGTCATCAGTGATGTCATCAGTGATGTCATTTGAGATGTCATCAGTGATGTCATTTGAGATGTCATCAGTGATGTCATCAGTGATGTCACTGACCATGTCATGAATGATGTAATATGTGACATCATCAGCAGTGGATTGCGGGTGCGCGATATATAGTTAGTGCAACTAACTATATAAGAAATTTCAATGGTTTTGTGTGAGTAAAATAAGGTTTTGTAAATGCAAATTCCTAACTATATATGGTCTATAACCTATGGTTTTTTCAGTGAATATATATATATATATATATATATATATATATATATATATATATATATATTACCTACTGGCGGTCGCCAGTAGGTAGTTATAGTTAGGATTTTTTTCAATGTTAAATCTCAAAATTCTATTTGGAATAACTTTGGCACCGGTTGACGAATCTGCCTGAAAATTTCCTGAAAATGGCCTCGTCGAGCTCCGGTCCTTCCTTGAAAGTTTGGGGGGGATACGTCAAGCGGGGGCCGAGATAAAAGGGGGGTCCCAAAACGCGTTTTCCCCATGTTAATTTCCATAGGGCGGTCGATTTCACTTTTAACCCGAACGGCTGAATGGATTTCCACCAAATTTGGCAAAATTGTAGGGATTGGTAGCCTGATGTGCCTTTGCTATGTCTCAAGATATGTGCTGCAGTGGATTTTGAGTAATTTAGGTTCCCAAAAATATATATATCTATAGCAGCACACCGGTGCGCGCACCGGGGAGCGCTCCAGGTGCGTGACGCGAGGTGCGCATGGAAAGCTGATTGGCTCTCGGGTGTCTGTAAACATTCTAAACAGTCCAGAGCGGCCGCCATCTTGTGTCTCGGTAAAATCGAGACATAAGAGGTGGCTAAAACAAAGGGGGAACTGACCATAAGGCGTCAGGGATAGACCCCTTTGACCCCCTAGGTTTGATGTGGGGGCTATAAAAGGGCCCCGCGGGGCATTTAAAATATTTTCTTTTTTCGTTTTGCGCGGGGGAAGCGCCCGGTGCGCGCACCGGGGAGCGGCCAGGGGAGCGTACTATGATGAAAAAAGGTGACAGAGTTTTTAAAAAATGAAGTTTTGATTTAGAAATTGGAGGTAGTTCTAAAAAGAACTTTTTTTTTTCTTCTTTTTGTTGTTTTATATTTTTTTTGTTTTTTGAACTTTTTGAACTTTTTTTGGCTTTTCAAAACAGTTTTATATTTTTATTTGTATTTTTTTAGGGGGAGAAACAAAAAAAGGGAATTGAAACTGGCTCAACTGGAGCAAAAAAACAAAAAACCCAAAAAATTACTTCTTTTTGGGGCACTTGTGATTATCACCTGCAAGGACGATGAGCCTAACGCTTTTTTCGCCATAGGCGATAAGCTTGCCACATGCAGAACAAGTGATTTTAAAATCAGCAAATCTCGGCTGAATGCAAGGCATCACCTCGGATGTTTCTGGTTCCGAGGAAGTGGGTTGGTTTCTTTGGGAGGGGGTCCTTGATGACTGGGGGAGGTTACTGGCCAGTTCCCGGAACTCTGCACGAGAGTAGTTGATTGGGTGCTTTCTGGTCATGTGCCGAATCATGGTATAGTTACCAAATGAATATTTCTTGTTTGGGTTGCCCCGTGAAAGTTCATCATTGCAGATGAGGGAAGTCACCTTGGGCGCATTCACCTTTTTTTTCCCCTCTGGAATTGAAAAAAACTCCCATACAATGTGTGGTTTGGGTTTGTATGGGGTATTTTCTTCTGGCAGCCATCTTCTTCTCCCCTCCTCCTCTTCCTCTTCCTCCTCCTCCTGTTCTTGACCACCAATATAATTTGGAGCTGGTCCTCTTGGTGGTTGTGGTGGTGGTGGTGGGGCAGATGCACCAGCTGATGCTACTAATGAAGCCATTATTTAGAGCAAAAAAGTAGAGAGAGCAACAAACAGGTCTTCCTCAGTCAAAGGACAAAGTCAGAATAAGGAAAAAAGGTGGGGTCTTTCATCATTTAGAAAAAAAAACTGTCCTGAACCAATGAGAAGTGTTATTTTCAGGTCACAAGACCAGGGGCTTCATCATTATGAAACTAAAACTGTTATGAACCAATGAAAAGTGTTATTTTCTGCTCACATGACCCGACGCGCTTACGCTACGCGCCCCGGGGCGCGCCCGGGGGCGCGGCCCGGGTCGCGCCCCGGGTCGCGCAGCGTAAGCGCGTCGGAAGTTTACGTTGTGCGATCATATTCGCTCGAGTACTTCCGGGTGCGCTTACGCCGTGCGTATCACGCGGTCGCGGCTACGCGATACGTCACGATCATGTTTACGTTTGCGATATTGGCGCTCATGGGACGCTCCCCGGAGCGCGCCCCGGGGCGCTTTTCAGAAATACGCTTTTCGGGGCGCTCCCCCCAAAAATTAAAAAAAAAAAATGGGATAATTGTAGGGACAGGTAGCCCTATTCTAAAGTGGTTTGTAAAAAAATTAACTTTAGAAAAATATGTATTGTGCTACATTGGGCATAATATATGTTAGAGCCAAAATGTAGCCCAAATGTAGCCCAAAGTAGCCCAATGTAGCCCAAAGATGGCCACCAGAGACCAAAAATTGTAAATGTAGCCCAAATTTCAACTAGATGTAGCCCAACTGTAGCCCAATGACAGAATGTACCAGAGTGTTAAAAAGAACAACTAGAGTGCTAACAGTCTTATTTATAAAGTGAAACTTATAGTTAGGAATTAGCATTAAAAAAACCTATGAAATTCACTGAAAAAACCATAGGTTTCACACCAGTTATAGTTAGGAATTAGCATTTAAAAAACCTTTGAAATTCAGTGAAAAAACCATAGGTTTCACACCGGTTATAGTTAGGAATTAGCATTTAAAAAACCTATTAAATTCACTGAAAAAACCATAGGTTTCACACCAGTTATAGTTAGCTGGAAATTTTACTGATATAAAACCATTGAAATTCCCACGTTATAGTTAGTCGGACTCACTATAACTTGCGCGTGCAATGCACTGCTGATGACATCACATATTACATCACTCATGACATGGTCAGTGACATCACTCATGACATCACTGATGACACCATCCAGTGAATATGTGTCTTTCTGAAAAATAAATATTAGTGAGTTATGTTTAAATATTTAAATACATATATTAGTGTTTCACTTTGTGTATAAGTGGCTACATGTGTTGATAAGTAGCTACATGCGTATGTATATGGGTTATTTGATATTTTTATTAGTATCAGTATGAGTGTCTATATGGTTTGGTGGAGGTATTACTTAGCACATAGATGCATGAGTGACTGACTCTTTGTTTGTATGTGTTTTGAAGACAGCATATGTACAGGACTGTATGGGTGGATGAGTGTCTATATGTGTTTGTTAGTGAGTGAATGACTGTCTCACTAGTGTCTTTATCAGTAACTACATATGTTTTAATCTAGTATATATGAATATTGATGTATATAAGTGAGTATATGTGAGAGTAAGAGATTGTAAGATTTCCTGTTTAAATAAGTATGTGTTTCTATAAGTGATTGTTTAAGAGAATAAATATGTGTAATTTTCAATAGAAGTAAGGTGGAAGTGTGTGTATAACTCTATATTCAAATAAATGGTTGTTCAATAGTTTATTTGCACGTGTGAATATGTGTGTGAGTAACTTTTGGATGAATGTCGGTGTGTAACAGGATGTATAGGTGTATCTCTTCATATGATGAGTGAGTATATGTATGAGTGACTATATAGAACTGTTGGTGAATGAGTGGATGAGTATATAGATAGTGGAAGTACAGAATTGCTTGTTGTAACTGATATAGGTATGTCCATTTTTTAAAAATTTCAGTTTCTATTTTTGAATATGTGTCTCAAGGGTTACTTTACACTGAGAGGAGGTCTGTCACTGTGTCACAAGGATGGTGTCATCAGTGATGTCATGAGTGATGTCACTGACCATGTCATGAGTGATGTAATATGTGATGTCATCAGCAGTGCATTGCACGCGCAAGTTATAGTGAGTCCGACTAACTATAACGTGGGAATTTCAATGGTTTTATATCAGTAAAATTTCCAGCTAACTATAACTGGTGTGAAACCTATGGTTTTTTCAGTGAATATATATATATATATATATATATATATATATATATATATATATTACCTACTGGCGGTCGCCAGTAGGTATATATAGTTAGGATTTTTTCTCTATGGAACTTTTGAAAATTCTATGTCTAATAACTTTGGCGTTTGTGGATAGAATCGGCTGAAATTTTCAGGAAAATGGCACATTTTGTTTCTGATCAGCCCCTGAAAATTCGGGGGAATTCCGTTAAGGGGGGGCCGAGAAAAAAGGGGGGTCCCAAAACGCGTTTTTCCCATTCATTTTTCCATAGGGCGTTTGGACTCACTTTTAGCTCGAACGGCTGAATGGATTTGCACGAAACTTGGCAAAATTGTAGGGACTGTTAGCCCGATGTGCCTTTGCTGGGTCTCAATATATGTGCTCCAGTGGATTTTGAGAAATTAACGTTTTAAAAAACAGATATATCTGT
>NW_028247313.1:0-16579 GCF_964263255.1 Lissotriton vulgaris | reverse complement strand
ATATATATATATATATATATATATATATATATATATATATTACCTACTGGCGGTCGCCAGTAGGTATATATAGTTAGGATTTTTTCCCTATGGGATTTCTGAAAATTCTATGCCTAATAACTTTTGCGTTTGTGGACGGAATTGGCTGAAATTTTCAGGAAAATGGCACATTTTGTTTCTGAGCAGCCCTTGAAAATTTGGGGGGGGTTTGTGGAGGGGGGGCCGAGAAAAAAGGGGGGTCCCAAAACGCCTTTTTCCCATGTTAATTTCCATAGGGCGGTTGGACTCACTTTTAGCCCGAACGGCTGAATGGATTTTCACGAAACTTGGCAAAATTGTAGGGACTGTTAGCCCGATGTGCCTTTGCTAGGTCTCAATATATGTGCTTCAGTGGATTTTGAGAAATTAACGTTTAAATCAAGATATATATCTGTAACAGCGCTCCGGGCAGCGATCCGGTTAGCGAACCTTTCGCGTATCGGAACTTTGCGATGAGAAGCTGATTGGCCCTCCGGTGTCTGTCAACATTCTAAACAGTCCGGAGCGGCCGCCATCTTGTCTCTCGGTAGGATCGAGAGACAAGAGGAGGCCAAAACAAAGGGGGAAATTACCATAAGGGGGCATAGTAGATCCTCGTTGACCCCCTAGGTTTTATGTGGAGGTTTTAAAAGGGCCTAGGAGGGTCCAAAAAAAAAAATTTTTTTTTGCGTGGTAAGCGCCAAGTTCGCGAACCGGATAGCTTTCTGGGCAGCGAACTTTATGGATAAAAGAATGAAAGACTTTTCTAATACTGTATGTTAATTGTTTGTTGTTTTTCTTGTTTTTTTTTGTTTTCTTTATTTATTTATTTTTTTTATTATGATTGTGTTTCATACTTTATTAAATTTTCTAACATTTCATTGTCAGAAATGTCATAATTTATTATAGGGTGTAATTGTTTTTCATTTTGAAGCAAGTTGTCTACTGCTTCAACACATTGTAGAAGTTCGTGGTCTCTACTGTCATCCATAAAGTCATCAAGTTTGTCTTGGCTGCTCTCCTTCAGTTCAATCGAAAATGAAACTTGCTGCTCGCCTTCCATTTTGCCTGAAATTTGGATTAAAAAAATATATATTAGTAGAGATAGGGCACTGTTGGGATTAATTTTAGATAGGCAGTTTTTATCAGTGAATTTATCTTTTGGCAGTGTATAGTATGAGAGTGGAAATAGGACTAAAAAAAAGTGTATGTGATTTAACCAAGACACTACTACTACAGAGGGATAGTGTATATGTAGCAGAAAAAGTCTACTATATTAAGTCATAGTGCACAATATATTAAATTATAACTTACCTTCACAAAGAAGTTGAAGTTTTTTGAAGCTTTTGAAATAGGAGGTACAACAAGAAGTAGTAGTCAAAATGGCTGTGTTTCCTTCTCTCCCTTTATATATATACAGGTATATAACCAATCAAATGTCAGGTAATAAAAGTAGAAAATGAAAGTAACATTTTCATTGGTTGTCAATTCCAACAATTCAGATGTGTTTTGTGAAGTAATTTACCTCACGGTACTTGGAGAGGTCTACAGGCTAAATGGCTAAATGGAATTTCAATGAAATTTGTGAGAATGGAAGGGATTGTTATGTAGTATGAGCTAATCTATATTTGGTGAGAGTGTTTCTAGTCGTTATTCTGTAAATTACTTTCCCGCCTTTTTTTAGGACCGCTTTCCGGGAAGCTGTCCGGTTAGCGAACCTTAAGCGTCACGGGAGTCCACCATTTTGTGTTTCGTTCGCATTAAGATACAAGATGGAGGGCAAATAATGTTTAGAATGGGTAGAAGGGGTCATGGTAGACTTATCTTGACCCCCTAGGTTTTCTGAGCGTGGCTGAGGAGGCTTATATGTGCGGAAAAAAATTTTTTTTTAAAAAAATTCCGCGAGGTTAGCTTTCGGTTAGCGAACCGGGTAGCGCTCCGGGGAGCGAATTTTGTGGAAAATTAGTGAAAAAAGTTAGAGAAAAATAATAATTGTGAGTGATCAGATGTAGGGTAGCTCTGAGAAGAGCTTTTGGGTTTATGGTACATTTAGGTACTTATAAGTAGGTACCAATGCAGAGTCTTAAATTCAGAATGAAAATTCTGTTGCCCTCATCTGAGAAGTGAACTCCATCTCCTCTGTAGATATCTTGCATGTAGTAACGCAAGTTATTGTTGTACAGAGAGCCCATTCCATGGTCTCTCATGTAAGCTGAAACAGATTTGTTTACATGCTTCCTCGCTTTCTCAATTTGTGGACAAAATTGGTTGGACCACCTCCATTTCTGTCTTTGGCATATATTGGAATATACCAAGGCAGTTTGAGGAAAAAGTGCCATTAATTGCTCCAAGGTGTCCTTTAAAAGCATTTCCAGACCTACCCCTGTCAAAGTGCCCAAATCATTACCTCCACAGTGCACTATTAACAGGTCAGGTTTTGGCAAATGCATAAAGGTTTTCACCAATGGTATCAATTGGTGACATTTTAATCCTCTTTGGCCCAACCACTTAATTTCCACATCTTGTAAATTGAGGTTGTGTAAATTTCTGCTCTCAGCATACCTTTGAGCCCAGTGGATGTAACTATGTCCAACAATCCAGACGTTAAACATGGTGGAAGAAGGTTGTTCTGCAGTCAGATGAAGTGTGGTAATGAAAGGGCAGTTGAAACAGTAGGAGTTTCTAAAGAAAAAAAACTGTGGATTTACAATGCTAATGATTCATTAGCAGTGATTGGTGCATTTCCATTTCTGAAAACAGAAAGTTAGGGTGCATGGATGTGTTCTTTGAAAGATGTAATTTGAATGGTCAAGGAAGAAACATTTAATGAAAGATTGCACTGGATACGCAGGTGCACTGAGAGTTCAGAGTTCAATTGAAACATTGTTGTGTGAATTTGCAAACATGAGAGGTCTTCCAGGAGGTGGTTGCTATGGAAACAAGGCAGACAGGGCAGAGGGGGGAAGGGTTTTGATTTGAAAAAAGTGAGGGAAGAGGTATGATTGGCTAATATGAGAGATATGTGAAAAGAATATCTGTATTTCTGTGCTTTCAATAGCTGCAGCCTTTGGAGTGCATCCTTTTTCTTCTGCTGAAGACAATTTGGTGTATTTCTGAGACTGTTTTCAAAACTCAAAAAATATTTGCTAAGGTGAGAAAAGATTTATTTAATTTAGATAGAGAATAGTATGATTTAAGGAGAAAATGATGAAGAAAGCTGTGTTTTTAAAATGTGGTTTTGTCTCTAGTGATATACTAATAGAATTAGTTTCAAAGAGAAATTATAATTGCATATTTGGTGTAACATTCTGGCATGCAGTTACACAAGATATTGTAATACATGGAGGCCATTTCATGGTCTGTTATGTAAGCTGAAACAGATATGTTGCTTTTAAAAACGATTTAAGAAATCAATTACATTTCTAGATATGTACTGCTAGAGCTTCATAGGTTGTTTTGGGCCATATTTATAAGGTATTTGAGTGTCTAAGATGTTGTGTTCGCCTTTTAAAATGTAAAGTGTTCCTCATGGGACAAGTGTCTTGTAAATACGCTCCCACTTGTGCTTGGCAAATTTAGATTTTGATTATGGGAGTTACCTAGCCATGTTAATAGTGTCCCAAAAATGGTGCTAGGGCATTCCAGAAAACACTTTCATGTGTCTCAAGGACATTTTTAGTCATTTCTTCATGAATGCAGGTATACAATTGATTTATATGCTGTGTTTAAAAACGAATTTTGAAATGAATTAAATTTCAGGATATGTACTGTTAGAGCTTCATAGGTTGTTTGGGGTCATATTTAGAAGGCATTTTAGTGTCTTTGATGTTATTTTTCCCTTTTTAAATGGAAAGCGTTCCTCATGGGGCCCTGAGCAGTTCTTAGCCATGTTATTTAATAGGAAGTGGATCACATGGCTAAGAGCATTTGCTGGAAAATGCATGAATATCGCTGATTTTTCTGCTATATTCATGCATTGTGGCCGTTTTTTTCACATTGCTTCATAGGTTGTTTGGGTTCATATTTAGAAGGCATTTTAGTGTCTTTGATGTTATTTTTCCCTTTTTAAATGGAAAGCGTTCCTCATGGGGCCCTGAGCAGTTCTTAGCCATGTTATTTAATAGGAAGTGGATCACATGGCTAAGAGCATTTGCTGGAAAATGCATGAATATCGCTGATTTTTCTGCTATATTCATGCATTGTGGCCGTTTTTTTCACATTGCTTCATAGGTTGTTTGGGTTCATATTTAGAAGGTATTTTAGTGTCTTTGATGTTATTTTTCCCTTTTTAAATGGAAAGCGTTCCTCATGGGGCCCTGAGCAGTTCTTAGCCATGTTATTTAATTGGAAGTGGATAACATGGCTAAGAGCATTTGCTGGAAAATGCATGAATATTGCTGATTTTTCTGCTATATTCATGCATTGCGGCAGTTTTTTTTCACATTGCTTCATAGGTTGTTTGGGTTCATATTTAGAAGGCATTTTAGTGTCTTTGATGTTATTTTTCCCTTTTTAAATGGAAAGCGTTCCTCATGGTGCCCTGAGCAGTTCTTAGCCATGTTATTTAATAGGAAGTGGATAACATGGCTAAGAGCATTTGTTGGAAAATGCATGAATATCGCTGATTTTTCTGCTATATTCATGCATTGTGGCCGTTTTTTTCACATTGCTTCATAGGTTGTTTGGGTTCATATTTAGAAGGTATTTTAGTGTCTTTGATGTTATTTTTCCCTTTTTAAATGGAAAGCGTTCCTCATGGTGCCCTGAGCAGTTCTTAGCCATGTTATTTAATAGGAAGTGGATAACATGGCTAAGAGCATTTGCTGGAAAATGCATGAATATCGCTGATTTTTCTGCTATATTCATGCATTGCGGCAGTTTTTTTTCACATTGCTTCATAGGTTGTTTGGGTTCATATTTAGAAGGCATTTTAGTGTCTTTGATGTTATTTTTCCCTTTTTAAATGGAAAGCGTTCCTCATGGTGCCCTGAGCAGTTCTTAGCCATGTTATTTAATAGGAAGTGGATAACATGGCTAAGAGCATTTGTTGGAAAATGCATGAATATCGCTGATTTTTCTGCGTTATTCATGCATTGCAGGCCTTTTTTTATCACATTTGCAAGCATTTCTTAGCCATGTTATCCAATGGGAGGTGGATAACATGGCTAAGAGCATTTGCTTCAAAGGTTGTTTGGGGTTATATACCATTTTTGGGAAATTATTAACATGCCTATCTAACTCCCATAATCAAAATCTAAATTTGCCAACCGCAGGTGGGAGCGTATTTACAATAAATTTGCACCATGAAGAATGTAAAATAGCATACTAGATACTCAAATAACTTATAAATATGATCCAAAACATCTTATGAAGCACTAGTAGTGCATATTTCCAGAAATGTATTGGTTTTCATTTAATGATTTACTTCATTGGTAGGCCTTCACATGTTTTTTTACCTTGGTTTTTTTTCAGTGAAAATCTTATCTGCAACCATGTGTTGGCCTCACCTCAAATAAACAAAACAGGTGATGGACTGAATGTGGATCAATGACACACATTCACCCCAGTCCAAAGATCTGGGCCTAAACAAACCTTTAGATAGGCTACATCTTATCGTCATCCTGAATTAATGATTTAAAATATTAGGGAGTGATTTATGAGTGTTGTATGCCTGTTTTGTACCATTGAGTGTCATTTTTGTGATGCAGTGCTGGTGGAAAATATTTGCTATGTTAAATAATTAGTACAGCATTAAGTTTTAGATGACTGTTATTTATTTACTGTTTGGTAATAGTGGTTAATAACATTTTATATTATATTTTTTCACAGATTCAACTGCAGATTCTTTCATAGTTTGGAAAATGCCTTCCAGAAGTCGAATACGAAAGGCTAGAAAACGTCAAAGACAGCAGGATGATGTTTTATTGCAGCAGTCCTCTTCCCCAAATACTTGTCAAAACACCAAGAAAGGTCCGGGTAAGAGCACGAAATCATTCTTAAGAAATATTTGTAGTAAAAAAAATTTTGCTCAAAAAAATGTGTCTCTTAACAAAAAGAGAAGTAATTTAAATGGAAAGGAGAGACCCATCACAAATGTTACTGGTAGAGGAAGAGATAACTCTGTGCATGATAGTAGAAGGAAACAACAGTTTAGGGACATTCGACAACGAATGTTCCGTAATAGGATATTAGTTAATTTATTGAAAAATATTAAAAAGAAAGGCCAACAGAAAGCGGCATTTTATAGGAAGAAGAAAAATGTAGAGAAAATTATTGATCATGCTTTTGAAATCAAGCGAAAGTTGTTTATTTTGGTAATCAATAGAATTAGGAAACTAAGCAAGGTAATTTCTGATTTCAAAACAAAAAGTAGATGGAAGAGAGTAGTAAATCGTACTAACTTTTGTGAAGTTTTTTCTGGAGAATGGATGCATAGTTCAAGTTCTGAGGCATTTTTTAATGAGGAGACTTATTTTCAGGATAATGATTTGGTGCATGCAGTTGACATCAGTGGTCGAGCTTATGAAGTGAAGGATGGTTGTCCAGTTGAAAAAGAACTACTTGTGACAACAGAGACAGAAGAGGCGCTAAGTGATGAGGTTTTAGGAAGACGTCCTAAGGGTCCTGTGTACATTTGGAAGTGTAGTTCTATTTGCAGTGTGCGACAGGTTTCCATCAATTTGCTATGTGATTTTATACGGACATTTAATAAGAAAAGTTTGAAGCAGAAAATGAAGTTGTTGCAAGATTTAGATCCTTGCAGAGTGAGACAAATGACAGGTTTGCGTGGTCATTCACTGGCTTGTCTTTCCAGGAGAGTATGCCAGAGTGTTTTTCATCATTTCAGGATGCTAGCAGTGCATCATAATAAAGTGAGAAAATTAGTGAGAATGTTGTATTATGCTAAGAGTCCAGCAATTATGCTTAAACAGTTATGTGCTGCTCTTTTGCATGGTTCTGAAATAGATGTGAAGAATCTTTGTGAAGAAATTGAGTTTTGTTACTTTGGTAGTAAAGATGAGAATGTTCAAATTGACCCTGAAGTAGAGGGTAATGTGGAAGATAATGTACAGGTTTCCAGTACAGATAATTTTCAGAAGGAAATTGCCACGTTTCAGATGAAATCAAGTGAGAGGCCTAATTTCACTTGTGTATGTTGTCGACGCACTTATTATAAGAATCAGACTAAGGTAGTGGATTTATATGCAAAAAGTGAAAGGGAAAATAATAGTGAATGGAAGGATTTAGCCACATACTTGATGGTAGAAAATTATTTTGATTTGGGATCGGATCAACGTGTGTGTACTTATTGTTGTAATAAATTAAACCAAAACCAGATGCCTGCTAGGGCAGTTCATAATAATCTGGAATTGGTTGAGATTCCTTCTGAATTGAAGGATTTAAATACTTATGAATCTATTTTGATTCAAAGTATCCATCCCTTTCAGGCTATTGTAAGAATGGAGCCAAAGACAGGGAAATTGCCTCCAGCAGATTTACAGAGAGGATTAAAGGGAAGAGTTGTTTATTTGCCTCTAGATTTGAACAAAAACATTAACACAATTGGAATAGAAAAAGTGGAAGAGGAACCTCTGGTTATCTTGGTTAATGGGGTTCCGACAAAGAATAAGAAAATATGGCAAGATTTAGTGGATGTTAGGAAAGTCAAAAAGGCAACAGTGTATTTGAAGAAAAATAATAAGTACTATAAGAATGTATATGTTGCAGAAGAGGAAGTAAGTGATGAAGAGGATAGCGATTTGTGTGCTGGCCAAATTGAGAAAGTAGAGGCCTCTAAAAGTGAAGAAATATATGAACATTATAGTGTTCATCCTTTGCATTCCAAGGAAGTGATGGGGAATGCTATTGAGTTGTTTCAAATGAAACAAGCCAAAGGGAGTCCCATTAGTGTTTGGGAGGAAAGTTTGGAAGCTCGGTGTTTCCCACAGCTATTTCCCACAGGTCAAGGAGGAAGATATGATGAGCGACCTCGTGAAATTCCTGCGTCTGAATACCGGACTTTACGATTGTATGCAGAAGATCCTAGGTTTCGGCAATGCATTCCCTATTTGTTTCATCTCCTGTTTGAAAGCGATCTGTCTGGACTGTCATATGCAGTGAACCACATCTTAAAAAGTGGTATACAGATGCGAAACATCTCGGCAAGTGACTTTATGCATAAAGTCAATGTCCAAGACAGTATTTTGGATTCTCACTTAATTAATCTCATGGCGTGTCAGCGTGGTACTAATGAGTACTGGTACCGTCGTCATGGTGACTTAAAATGTATGCTGAGGAACTTAGGAACTCCGACATGGTTCCTCACTCTGAGCTGTGCCGAGTATGGCTGGGATGACTTACTTGAATTTCTACGAGAGGCAAATGGAAATATTGAAAACATTGAATTCAAGACACCTGGAGAACTGTGTTCTTTGGATCCTGTGAATGTATGCAGGTACTTCAATCATAGATTTGAAGCTATGATGTCTTTCATCACAAATAAAAAGAATCCACCTCTTGGAGAGGTGTTGGATTTCTTCTGGAGAAAGGAGTACCAAGCAAGAGGTGCCCCTCATATACATATGTTGCTGTGGATCAAGGATGCACCTAAATTTGGAACAGATCCGGATGACTTAGTGATGAATTTCATCGAACAGTATTCTACGTGTGCTGTTCCAAACGCAACGGAGAAGAAAAGTCTAAGAGAACAAGTTCTACGTTTCCAAAGCCATCGTTGTGGAAAGTACTGTCGTCGTAAATTCAGAAACAAGGACAAGTTCTACACCAAATGTCGTTTCAACTTTCCACGACCGGTGATTTCTAAAGGAAGAGTGAACAGTTTGATGTCTTCGCTGCGACATAATGTGACGAGGAAATCACCCAAGAATACATACAATTTGAAAAGGAACGAAGAGTCCAAGTACATCAATGACTACAACCCAGTGATTTTGTCCATGTGGAATGCCAACATGGATATACAGTTTGTGGCTGACAACTGTATGGCTGTGGCTCGGTATGTGACATCTTACATCACCAAAAAAGAAAAGACCGAACTGAAGGATATGTGGGAGGACATTTCCCATGAAAAGAGCCTCAGCAAGAAGTTGTACAGTTTCAGTCTGAAGATGTTGTCGCATCGAGAAATCGGAGCTTACGAATGTTCTGATCGATTGTCTTCAGCAAGTCTCTATGCCAAATCCAGGAGTCTCGTTTGGGCGAGTCTTGGTCTTGCTGCAACGCGAAATCGAGTTCTAAAACCTGTTCGGGAAATTGAGTATTTGGCAGAAAAGGAACCAAACAGTACCGACATTTTGAAGACCAACATGTTGGATACATATTATCCAAATCGAAGCAGTCACCTTGAGAATATTTGTCTATATGAGGTTCTCCAAAATTATATATTCAAGAGGAACATCAAAGAAGATATTGAGAAAGGAGTGTATGCTGTAATTGGAAGTGAGGGATGCCTGGTCAAGCAAAGAAAATGCCAATTAGTAAACCATCGAAAATTAAGTGGCGAATCTCCAGAAAAAAAGGAGTTTTTCTATTTAGCACTTTTGCAACTTTTCAAGCCTTGGCGTGCAGAAGAGGAACTGCTTGGAGATTTCCTCTGTTACGAAGACTCTTTCAATGCAGCCAAGGAGTCCATAGAATGTCCTGCTTTTTCTAAATATCAAGAAATGCTAACTTTGGAAATTGAGCAGGAAGCAACGATTGCAGCCGAGATTGCCAGAGACAGTTCTCAGGACAGTCAGAGTTCTGTTTCATTGAGTCAAGATCCACTTGGAGGACCTATTATCGAAAATGAAGCTGCCACTGCTATGAATGAAGTAGAAAGAGCCATGGCACATGCTCAGGAGGATTCAGTTAACTTACAAGACTTGGAAAAACAACTCAACGTTGAGCAGAGGAAAATATATGATGAAGTTACCAAGGAAATTGAGCACGGATTAAGTCATGAGAAGAAAGAGTGCTCGTGTACGTCGTTGAAGCCTGTCCGACTGTACGTGAGTGGAGAAGCGGGAACTGGAAAAAGTTTCCTCATTAAAGCAATCTCTTGTTATTTGCAGGAAAGGACTGAGTCATCGCTGTCTTGTGTTGTCACCGCTCCTACTGGACTGGCAGCACATAATATTAAAGGTATTACTTTGCATCGTCTATTGATGCTGCCGGTGGAGCATGACAACAAATTACAATACAACAAGTTATCTGGAGATGCTTGCTGTGAAGTTTCAAGAGTTTTGAGGAAAATGAAACTACTTATCATTGACGAAGTAAGCATGGTTTCCAATGTCATGCTTGCCTTTGTGCATTTGAGAATGCAAGAAGTACTTAAAACTGAATATGATGTCTTATTTGGTGGGAAACACATTATTGTTTTCGGAGATCTTCTACAGCTGACACCAGTAAAAGGTCAACCTGTGTTCAAAATACTCACGCATGAAGATACCAGGAAGTGCCTAGGGAGCATTGGCAACGTCAATATATGGTTAAACTTCAATTATGCAGAACTGCATCAAAATATGCGTCAGGCAAAGGATGAAGATTACAAGAATATTCTACAAGATATTAGAATTGGAAAAGTGACCGAGCATGGGAAAGAAGCTTTAAATGCACGGTTACTGTCAAATTTGTATCCCAAACAAGATATTGTGCCTGAGAATATTTTTCATAAAATTACTGAGAAGAAATCCGGGATATGTCTCATGCCAACTCTTGCAGAATGTGCCATCTTCAACAACAAAATGTTGAATTTAGAAAAGCAAGAGATTGTGAAACTTGAAGCTATCGACAAATTAGAGCATATGGGATCAACAATTATTTTGTCAGACAATTTGAAATCAAAATTGGATTCATTAGAGAAGACTATATCTAAAACAGCGGGTTTTGAAAAGACTTTGAATGTGTGTTTAAATTGCCGAATTATTTTGAGAAGGAATTTACATGTAGAAAGAGGTCTGGTAAATGGATCAATGGGTAATGTTGTTGATTTTGAGAAATACAGAAATAGAGATGGAATAGAATTTTTAAAAATTAAATTTGATGGCATTGAGGAAGTACAGCAAATTGGTCGTTGTTCTGCTAGGTTTTTGCTTGTTAAAGATTTATATGTTCGCCGTAAACAGTTTCCTGTTTGCTTGGCATATGCGGTGACAATCCATAAATCGCAAGGTTTAAGTGTAGACTGTGCATTGGTGAATATTGGCAGTTCTGTGTTCAAGGAGGGTATGGCATATGTGGCATTGTCACGAGTTAGAACTTTATCGGGATTGTACTTGATTGACTGTGATGTCACAAACATTTGTGCGGATCTAGATTGTGTTAAGGAATACAATAGGTTAAGAAGAGAGTATGCGCCACATTTGCCTCAATATCCTTTGTTTGAGAAACGTGTGGTAGGCCGCAAACGTAGAAATAGCAGTAATAGTAGGGAGGTTGTTGCAAAAAGACTAAAAGTCAATGAACCGAAAATTGTTAGCAGAAAGAAAGTGGATTCTGTTGAAGATGTTGTCGGTTTTCAATTTGAAAACAGTTCTGGTGTCAACTGCTATGCAAATGTAGTGGTTAATGTTCTCTTTTCACTAGAGAGTTTAAAAGAACAGATTCTGTTGAATTCTGAACAAATTTTATGCTGTTTGTTGAATTCTGTTTTCGAGAAATGTAGCAGTGATCGAACAAAAGTAGAAAGTGTGTCTGAAGTTCGTTATCTGTTAGATGAATGTTCAGGTCAAACAGACTTCTCTGAAAATAATCAGCAAGATTGTCAGGAGTTTTTAATGTATATGCTTGATATATTGCAAGTTGAGGGTGTAGATGTAGATCACCTGTTTGGGCTTTCTTATCAATGGCAGCATGACTGCGAGAACTGTATGGTATCAAGTACTACTAGTGTAGACTCAGAAAGATTTATATATTTAACTTTGCCAGACAGTAAATCAGTCTCCTTTAATAAGCTAGTAAATGCAGCGGATCACAACATGGAGTGTAGCCAATGTAAATGTGATATGATGTCAACATTATTTATACGTAGATATGGCCAGTATGTCATTTTAATGATGCAACGATGTAGGCCTGATGGAACAAAATTGTCAACTTTAATAAAAAATTTTGTGGCTTCTCAGCTGTCAATATCAGGGAGGACTTTTGTTACTGTAGCAATTATCTATCACGATGGTCCATCAACAACATCAGGACATTATACAGCTTACTTAAAGTCTGGAAACGGCTGGTCATTCTGTAATGATTCTGTTGTAACGTTCAAAAAAAAATTGCCGTTTGACCTTAAAAATTCTTACCTGGTGTTTTTAAAACCAAAATTTTAAGTAGAGGGAATGTAAGTCTGCAATGCTGTCTCGATTAAAAATTCAACTATATAAACCTAATGCAAGTAAGTCTGCTTCATAGTAAGCAGTATCAGTGTCATAGGAAAAGGAGAACATGACTGACAAAGAAGAGTAAGATATTAGTAGTCCAGGATTGTGAAAATAATCTCAAATATTTTATTTTTGAAAGTTGCGAAAATAGAAAATGTCGGGATTTGATTGGAAGAATTACAAGATTTGCGAATCGCGGCAACATGATTTGGCCTAGTGGAAACATGTGATATAATGAGAGAAGTTTTTTTTCTATGTAACATATTTCACGTATCGATGGAGGTTTTCTTTCAGAAAGTGGCGGGCTGAAAATATTTAAAGCACAACAGAGTGGATGCTGTTTATAGGAGATCCTTCGACGTCATTGAAAGTAAGTTAATTTTAAGAAGTTTTGAAATCAGATTTCTTAGGTTGTATGGGTTTTTTAAACACAGTCATTTTGATTGTGTTTTTTTTTCCCCGCTGTTACATGATGAATACCTTCAAGTCACTGATTTAAGTGAAATTTGATACATTCTGAGAACAGCAAAAATAAACCATTTAACATGTATAATTAATGTTATGCTTTTTGTCCTTATGATATACATTTAGAAATGTGTGGTACATATGGGTAAGGTGAGTTCTGTAAATATCAATTTTAATGCTTAGAGTGCTGTACTTCTGGGTAGTGTTTTTTTTTTATAAAAAAAAGAGGCCTCACCTCAAAGAAAGCTCTTGAAAGCACACATCTTATTTGCATCCTAAAACAATCATTTACAATGTTAGACACAATTTTATTATGACTTTACATCTTTTTTGCGCTGCTATTGCATCACTATTGTGAGACATTAGCAGTGCAAGAAAAACATCATGTTTCAAAATAGGCCTCAGTTCAGCAATATCAAGATACAGTTTCTTTCGAATATATATCTTTAGGATTGTGTAGGGAACGTAGAGAAGCAGAGACTTCTGTAAATGTCAAAGTTGTTGAAAAACTGTTTGTTTTTGAACCTTTTCCCTTGTCTTTTCTAATTTTTAAATACATGTTTTAATATTTTTTGAAATGTTTGTTCTTTGTTTTACAGATTGAAAGTATGAAAAAATATTTAAAAAAGGTAACAAGAATTATAAGGTAAATGTTTTCCACTCTTTTTACCCGCAATGCACTGCTGATGATGTCATTGACAGTATCTCTCATTTACTCTCTCTAGCTGTCTTTCTTTTTACATTATTCTCTGTTTACTTCCCTTATACTAACTCTTCTTTTTTTTTAAAAAAATATTTTTTTTAGTTCGCTTAAAGTTCGCGAACCGGTCAGCGAACTTGAAGCGAACCAAAAGAAATAGAGCTTGCCAGAGTGATAAACATTCTAGCAATTTTGTTTGAAAGGGGAGGTAGTTCTGAAAAGAACTGTTTTTTTTTGTTTTTGTTGTTTTATGTTTTTTTTGTAATTTTTTGAACATTTTTTGATTTTTTTGTATTTTTAGAACTGTTTTATGTTTTTTTTGTGTTTTTTAAGGAGGGGAGACAACAAAAAACAGGCTTTCAAAACGGCTCAACTGGAGCAAAAAAAAAGAAAATTACTTTTTGGGTGCATTAGGGCACTTATGATTTTCATATGCAATGTTCATGAGGTTGACACTCATGTTGCCATATGACAACATAGCACCACAGTAAATACAAGACACCTTCATGTGCTGGAAGTTACGTTGGATGTTTGGCACAGTCTCTTGTGCCTCTCTTCCCGTCAAAGACAATGTGGATGTAGATCTTGCCACAGGAGTTGCCGTCGGATTGTCTACAAGATCCCTCAACTCAGCCCGGCTGTAGTTCAAGGGATGCCACCTGCTCATGTGACGGTGCATTGTATAGTTCCCCATACTGTACTTCTTTTCTGTGCCTCTCGACAATCTGTGGTCACAGATGAGGCAGGTGGCATATTTTGCATTCACTTTCTTGGTTCCAGGAGGGATGGTGAAAAACTGCCAGATGAAACTGGTTTTTCGTTTAGAAACCCGGGGCAACTCATCAACAAATTGTTGTCCCTCTCTCTCCTCTTCTTCTTCTTCCTCATCTTCCTCCTCTCTGTTAGTCATAATTTGACTGGGTGGTCCTCTCTTCTTATGGGGAGGTGGAGGTGGTGGTGGGGGTGCACCAGCTGCAGCAACAATGGAAGCCATTGTGGATCTTCAGATAAATGGTCTTTCTCTCACCAAGATGAAAGTCAGAGTGAGGAAATAAGGAGGGGTTTACTTGATTTGGGGAAAACAAAAGTTCTGAGCCAATGAAAAGTGTTATTTTTAGGTCACATGACCTAGTCATACATCATTTGGAAACCAAAAGTGAAATGAACCAATGAGAAGTTTGATAAACAAGTCACATGACCTGTTCCGCTTACGTTACGCGGCGCGCGCCGCGTCCCAGATCGCTTCCGGTTCGCGGTCCGGAGCACTTCCGGGAGCGCTAACGCGGCGCGTCATTAGACGCATTACGCGATAACGTGATACGTCGCGCTTCCGCGGCGCGTCACTGTTCCGCTAACGTAACGTTGACCGGTTCGCGGACTAGATCGCGGCATCAAGATGAGCTAACGGAAAGCTTCCCGGTTCGCGAACTAGAAGCGAAGAAAAAAAATATTAAAAAAAAAATTATCAATAAACATCTAAATATATTTTGGGATTTAAAGAATAATACATTTTACAGCTACAGATGTTAGCTTTTAAAAAACCAATGAAATTCACTGAAAAAACCATAGGTTATAGACCATATATAGTTAGAAATTTGCATTTAAAAAACCATTGAAATTCAATGAAAAAACCATAGGTTATAGACCATATATAGTTAGGAATTCGCATTTACAAAACCTTATTTTACTCGCATAAAACCATTGAAATTCCATATATAGTTAGTTGCGCTAACTATATATCGCGCACCCGCAATCCACTGCTGATGATGTCACATATTACATCATTCATGACATGGTCAGTGACATCACTGATGACATCACTGATGACATCTCAAATGACATCACTGATGACAACATCCAGTGACTGTATGTTTCTGTGAAGTTAAAATATGTCTTACATATTGAAGAATGAGTGGATGTATAAGTGTCTGGATGAAGGATTTAGTAGGTGCATGACTGACTGTATGAGTGAGTGATTAAATGTGTCTCACTGAGTGCATGGGTTAGTGACTAAACTGTCTTAATTTGTGCATCATTATGTCTGTTGTTCTGTAAACTGTTGCATGTGTTGATAAGTAGCTATATGAGTAACTATATGGGTTATTGATTGGTTGCCCAAGTATTTGTATGGGAGACTGAGTGTGTGTGTGGGTGGCTGGGATGTGTATGACTCTGTGCATAGATGTGTGAGCAGTTGATTCACTAGATGTATGGTTTCAAAAGTGCATGTGGAAACAGCTGTATGGGCGGTTGACTGTGTGCATGAGTGTATTGGTGAGTGAATGGATATCTCAGTGCTACATGTCAAAGTAAGTACATATGTAAAACACAGTACATGTGAGAGTTGACATATATAAATAACTGTGCATAAGAGCCAGTGAATGTGTGAGTGGCTGTATGGATCATTGTGAACTTGTATCAGGGATTGTATAAGAGAGTAAATATGTGTTAGTATATGTTTGAATAAGTAAAGTTTGTATAACTGTATAGTTGAGGAAATGGAGGTGTGATTGATTCTTGGCATGACTGACTAGGTGTGTGAGTAACTCCATGGATGAGTGACAGTCTGTAAGTGTCTGTTTACACTGATTGTATCTAAGGTTATATTAGAGTCTGAAGAGGTTCATTGTTTTATCACATAAATGATATCATCAGTGATGTGATCATTAATGTCAAATGAAATGTCATCAGTGATGTCATCAGTGATGTCATTTGAGATGTCATCAGTGATGTCATCAGTGATGTCATTTGAGATGTCATCAGTGATGTCATCAGTGATGTCACTGACCATGTCATGAATGATGTAATATGTGACATCATCAGCAGTGGATTGCGGGTGCGCGATATATAGTTAGCGCAACTAACTATATATGGAATTTCAATGGTTTTATGCGAGTAAAATAAGGTTTTGTAAATGCGAATTCCTAACTATATATGGTCTATAACCTATGGTTTTTTCATTGAATATATATATATATATATATATATATATATCATATATATATATATATATATATATATA
>NW_028247312.1:0-76812 GCF_964263255.1 Lissotriton vulgaris | reverse complement strand
CCACGTGGCCGCTGCTACAGCAGTGTGCTACGTACTGTTCAAGTGAATACGATGTAGTTTTTCTTGTGTAAGTAGCATGTCACGTGCCCCATCCATTGCAAAAGTAATGTTTTCGGCAAAAGTATATTTTAGCACGGTTTCCAGCTCTTATAACCTAAATATTTTGCCTTGGTAGGTGATGTTTCTGAGCAAATCACTTAATCCTGCTGAATATATATTTTTTTAAGTATTGCGTCACATGCTGCTGCTTCCTCCCCATGAACTGCACATGTAATTGATTAATCAATGTTGTATTTTAGCACGCTCTCCATGTTTTTAATAACCTTAAACTTCATCTGCCCCCTGTTCTATCTCATTATACAGATATCTCAACCATGAGACGTACTGGCCACCACAAGCTGTCCTGCCCATACACTATACCACGTGGTGGTGAAAAACTCGACACACCAGATCCACTGACTGCTCTCCATATGTTATCAGCCGAAAATTGCAATAAACCTTATAGAGTTATAAGGTTTGTCTTCAACATTTCATGATTAAAAACCATTCTGAGATAAGCACTTGTGTATTTCATGTGTTTGCAGACCGATAACTGTGTTAAGAAAGTCTGGAGAAAGGAACCCACACCGGACAACAGGACCACCCTCAAGCTCGCCACCCGGAAACACCACCAACTGATCCGCACCGCCAAGAAAACGGCTTTCAAGAACTGACTGGACAACAACGCACACAACTGCAAGGAACTCTTCAACATCGTGAAAGAGCTCTCCAACCCCAATGCCGGAAACAACGACATCACCCCATCGCAAGACCTCTGCAACTCCCTCGCCTCCTACTTCCACAACAAGATCGCGGACATACGCAACAGCTTCAGCACCCATCCGACCCACGCCACGACCACAGCAAAACCGCCCACCACCATCCTCCGAGCCTGGACCCCGACCAGCACCGAAGACACCATCCGCGTGATGAACTCCGTCCACTCCGGATCTCTGACCGACCCCTGCCCCCACCACGTCTTCAACAAGGCTGACGCTGTCATCGCACCCCACCTGCGGGACATTATCAACACCTCATTCGACACCGCCACCTTCCCCGAGAGCTGGAAGCACGCCGAACTCAGCGCTCTACTCAAGAAACCTACGGCAGAGCCCACCGAACTCAAGAATTACCTCCCCATCTCTCTACTCCCGTTTCCAGCCAAAGTCATCGAGAAGACCGTCTACAAACAGCTGGCCACCTTTCTCGAGACGAATGGATCCCTCGACCCATCGCAGTCCGGATTCCGTGCCAACCACAGCACCGAGACCGCCCTCATCGCCGCCACCGACGACATCCGAGCCCTGATGGACAACGGAGAAACAGCGGCCCTCATCCTCCTAGACCTCTCCGCGGCTTTCGACACGGTCTGCCACCGCACCCTAGTACAGCGCCTTGGCAACGTCGGAATCCAGGAGAAGGCACTGGAATGGATCGCCTCCTTCCTCGACGGAAGAACACAGAGGGTCCGCCTACCACCGTACAAGTCAGAGGCCACCGAAGTCATCTGCAGCGTCCCTCAAGGATCCTCGCTGAGCCCGACACTCTTCAACGTCTACATGAGCCCCCTCGCGGCCATCGCACGCCAACACAACCTCAACATAATCTCCTACGCCGACGACACCCAGCTGATCCTCTCCCTGACCAACGACCCCGCCGCCGCCAGAGCCAACCTGCACGAAGGGATGAAAGAGGTAGCCGAGTGGATGACGACGAGCCACCTGAAACTGAACTCAGACAAGATGGAGGTCCTCATCCTGGGCTCCTCTCCCTCCGCCTGGGACGACTCCTGGTGGCCCCCCGCCCTGGGCACCGCACCCAAGCCAACGAACCACGCACGCAACCTGGGCTTCATCCTGGACTCCTCCCTCTCCATGACCAGGCAAGTCAACGCCGTCTCCTCGTCGTGCTTCAACATCCTGCGCATGCTTCGGAAGATCTTCTGGTGGATCCCCACGGAGACCAGGAAGACCGTCACCCAGGCCCTCGTCACCAGCCGACTGGACTACGGCAACGCACTCTACGCCGGAACCACCGCCAAGCTCCAGAAGCGACTCCAGCGGATCCAGAACGCCTCAGCCAGACTCATCCTCGACATCCCACGGAACAGCCACATCTCCGGACACCTGAAAGACCTGCACTGGCTCCCCGTCAGCAAAAGAATCACCTTCCGGCTCCTCACCCACGCACACAAAGCCCTACACGATCAAGGCCCAAGCTACCTTAACAACCGAATCAACTTCTACGTTCCCAAACGCCACCTCCGATCTGCCAGCCGCGCCCTCGCCGCCGTCCCACGCATCCGCAGAGCCACCACAGGAGGAAGGTCCTTCTCCTACCTGGCCGCCAAGACCTGGAACTCCCTACCTGCCGACCTGCGCCTGACCCAAGACCACCTCTCCTTCAGGAAGAAGCTCAAGACCTGGCTGTTCGAGCAGTAAGGCCACCCCCCCCCAGCGCCTCGAGACCCTACGAGTAGGTAGTGCGCTCTATAAATGCCTTTGATTGATTGATTGATTGTTATTGTCATGTTTTACTAGAATTCGTAGGCATTCTGAAATCAACCAAACGTAAAAAAAGCATGTCCTCCCGATTTTATTGCCCACATATGTGATTTAAAATTGAACAATGTATGAGTTATATTTTTTCTAGATCATGGAAGTCCAAAAAGGGTTCTATCAGATCAAGCACAGGAGTTTGTGAATGAAGTGAGTGACCAATCTTGGCCTAACATTTGTTTAATGCAATACTATTTCCTATTTTGCTGTCCAAATATAACCTCTGATGATTACTTTTCATCCCCAATCCTATTGAGAACAATTGTTTTTATGATCATGAAAATTAATCTCGGACATATGTACAACATATACATGTTTAACTCTTTTTTTAAGTTACCACAATGTTACATAAGTCAGCAGCAAGTTACCAACATTGAAAAAAGTATATCTTCCTGTTCCAGTTCATTTCCCCGATGTCTCAAATATGGCATGAACTAGTTGTATAAAGCCAGAGAGATTTACAAATTTTTAACGGACAACTTTAAGGTAATTATTCACAATATGACTACTCGATGAAGTAAAAAAGTAACAGATTTAAGTACTTGAGGGGTTTTTGGTGGCAGATAATCTCAAATTCACACTTGTACGGATAGGTCTGATACAGAGTAGATCTTTGTATAACTAAGAGATGATTAGGTATTAGGATGGCATACAGAGCTCCCAACCTTCTTACTTTTTTTCTATAAGTGTTCCATATTGGGGACGAATATTAGGCTGTGCAGTAGAGGTTTACAGTGTTGCTCCACTGGTACTTTGTCCTCCTCATGAAGCAGGAGGAGTCTCTCTCAATCTCCTTAACTCTTCCCGGATTCTTAGTCTGCTAGTGTTTCCACATACTTGCAGTTCCACACAAGTCCTCTGTATTGGGGTCTCCTCTTGAAAGCAGTCTTGCATATGCAGGAAGTAACTTTTCTTGCATTCACCTTTTTTAAGACTTGTGAAAATTAATTTCAAAACATGAAAATGTTCCCTTTAATTATTGTTAACGTCTTTACAAAAGAATTCGAAAGGAGAGAGTGGGAGATGAATAAAAGAGGTACGACGTTATATCTCAAACTGCAAAAATTGATAAAAAGGGTGGACCAAAGTCTGCATGTACAATGCCAGTGGATGCATTTCAGGCACACTGCAAAGATTTTTTTTTTAAATATCGTCAAGTGTTACTTTGGCTTGTAATGTTTGACCTCATTTAGTCACATCAATCTAATTTTAAACAATAATTTTCTTTTTTGTTTTGCAGATTAACTACAATACTTTTGGACTTCATATTATATGTTGTTTATTATATTGTTTTGTTAGTTATAGTTATAGTTATTTATTGTATTGTTATGTTTTAGTTATAGTTCCAGTTATTGTTTTAATAAAAGTTAATAAAAAAAGTACATATGTCTGTTTTTTGTGGGGGTAGCAGTCATCAATAGAAATGATATTTATAATTTGAACTATAACTCTGAGGCTAACTCATTAGCAACATAGTGTGGTGAACTTTTAACCTCTGTGCTCACGTAAGTGTTCCATGAACTGTTACTATGGTAACAGGCAGAAAGCCGTTTGGGGGTAGGGTTAAAAGTTACTGGCTGTACAAAAACTGTTATATTTAACCAGGATCTTCTACATCACAGAAAGGAAAGCAGAGTAAAACAAAACACTGTGTACCAGATTTACAATCCCCTTGCACCACTTTCGCATCCAACCTCCCTACAACATTACAAATATGTGGGCTTCAATGACCCCCCTCAAGCCCCGGGATCCAACACCCCCTGAAATTTGTATAGTATGGGACGCAAACTGCGTGGCCTATGTGTATATTTATTCACATGCCACCTTGCGTGATGCACCACTAGGATACAGGAGGCCTTCAGCCCCAAGAGCCGCAGCTTCAACCTGACCGAGAACCAGGATAAAAGCCGAAAGATCAGAATCAGAGCCTAAATATCCCAAACCCGCTGTTCGGAGTGAAAAACCCAAAACTGCACCGAGTCCAGAACCGCTCTGATGAAGAGGAGCTTCTGAGAGGGGCACAGGTGCGACTTCTGCATGTTGATGGACAACCCCAGCAGGTGCAAGAGGTCGACGGTAGCCTGGAGGTGGGAGATTAGTGTCTGGGGCGAGCCTGCCTTCAACAACCAGTCGTCAAGATAGGGGAAGACTGGAACACCGGATCTGGCCAGATAAGTGAATAAACATGTGAATAAATCTTTCTACTTTTCTACGAGACTATAGAATATTTTCCATATACCTCAACAATCTGCTTTTCAATATGCATGGCATCTATTAAAGAGATAGTGTACATTTTACAGATGAAGGAAACCAAGTCTTCCTCATGAACTTTAGACTCTGCATCGGTACTTACTTGCAATTACTAAATTCTCTCAATAAACACAAGGGATCTTTCTAGAACCACCCAACATCTATACACATAAGCTTGATATATATCTCAAAAATACATGCTTCGGTTTTTTTAGGGACCAAATGGGCAGATCCTACGCGCATCTCACGACTTTTTGTGTAAAAAAATGTTCTTACTTTTTTTGCCCTACGGGTGCCTATGTCACCGCCTGAGCAGGCCTAGCGGGTGAGGGTGTTTCTAACCTGCCCCTGTTCCCGTTTTGCCAACATATTTCACAGACATCTCCACCCTCGCTTTTACCGAGGCACAAAATGGCTGCCAACAGTTCCTGGTTTCGAATGTTTACAACTGCTTGACAGCCAATTAGAATTCAGTGCGTGATTGGAACGGTGCGCTTATCCTACGAGGCCAATCCTTGCACAATCCGCGGATCCTCCGAGCACCTAGATATTTAACGGCAGTTTTCAAAGAAACTACTGAATCGATTGACACCAGATACGCCAAAGGCACAAGTCGGAACTGAGGACTACCTCTTTGCCTAATTTGGTGTAATTCCGTTCAGCCGTTCGAGTTGTAGCCGTGGCTAAAGGCCCTATGAGAAATTGCATGGGAAAACACCTGATCTGCACAGTTAAGTGAATAAATCTTTCTACTTTACTACGAGACTATAAAATATAGTCCACATACCACTACAAACTGCTTTTCAATATGCATGGCATCTATTAAAGATATAGTGTACATTTTACAGATGAAGGAAACCGAGTCTTCCTCATGAACGTTAGACTCTGCATCGGTACTTACTTGTAATCACTAAAATCTCTCAATAAACACAAGGGCTCTTTCTAGATCCACCCAACATCTATATACATAAGCTTGATATATATCTAAAAAATAAATGCTGTATTTTTTTCAGCGACCAAATGCGCAGATCCTACGCGCATCTCGCAACTTTTTTATAAAAAAAATCTTCTTACTTTTTTTGCCCTACAGGTCCCTATGTCACCCCCAGAGCAGGCCTAGGGGTCAGGGTGTGTCTAACCTGCCCCTGTTCAAGTTTTTCCAACATATTTCACAGACTTCTTCACCCTCGCTTGTACCGAGGCACAAAATTGCTGCCAACAGTTCCTGGTTTCAAATGTGTAAAACCGCTTGACAGCCAATTAGAATTCAGCGCGTGATCGGAATGGTGTTCTTATCCTACGAGGCCATTCCTCGCACAATCCGTGGATCCTCCGCGCCTATAGATATATAAATGTCTTTAACTATAATTTTCAAAGAAACTACTGAACAGATTGACACCAGATATGCCAAGGGCACAATCCGGAAATGAGGAGTACCTCTCTGCCAAATTTGGTGTAATTCCGTTCAGCCATTCGAGATGTAGCTGTGGCTGTAGGTCCTATGAGAAATTGCATGGAAAGGAGCAGAACTGAGCTGGCCAACAGTTTGGAAAATTTCAAGAAGATTCATCAATCGACGCCAAAGTTATTGGCAATAGAATGTTGCGGTTTTCCTATGGATAATAGGTCCTAACTATAACTACCTACTGGCGGTCGCCAGTAAGTAGTTATAGTTAGGACCTACTTTCCATAGGAAATCCACAACATTTTATTTAGAATAACTTTGGCGCCGGTGGACGAATCTTCACAAATTTCTCTAAGAAAATGGCCTGCTCGGCTCCGCTCCTTCCCTGAAAGTTTGGGGGTGATTCAACAAGTGGGGGCCGAGAAAAAAGGGGGGTTCCAAAACGTGTTTTCCCCATGCAATTTCCATAGGGACCTTTAGCCAGGGCTACAGCCCGAACGGCTGAACGGAATTACACCAAATTTGGCAGAGAGGTAGAGTTCGGTTCGCAGATTGTGCTTTTTGTTAAATGGTGTAAGTTCGTTTAGTAGTTTCTGAGAAAATTACAAGTAAAATCATAGCGATATCTGGAGACAGAGTTCTACACGCGGACGGAGATCCGTTCAATTACAAGCACGAGCTGCATGCTGATTGGCTGTCAACTGTCTGTCAACACTCGAAACCAGGAAGTGTTGGCGGCCATCTTGTGCCTCTGTAGCACCGAGTCACAAGAAAACAGTAAAACAAAGTTGAGAAATAAGGGAAGGGGGCAGGCTAGAAACATTCTGAACCTATAGTCAAGGGGTGGTACATGGATCTTTAGCCTCAATTTTTATTTCTTTTAAATAAAAAATGTCGGGGTACTCGTGCAGTATTTGTAAGCGGTGGAAAGGTAAAAAAAACTAGAAGTCCATTTTATTCATTCGGTCTCGGGGGACAAATTGGGTGTAATTTTTTTTGCATAATGGCGGCTTGTAAGGTGCCCCTAGCACTGGGGAACCGCACTCCACTGGAATTATTTTGAAGTATGCGGGGGGAGGGTTACGGTCCTACTCCCCGCAGTCTCGGGGAGCGGCACCCATCGGGTGTTTCTTAAAAAAAAAAATGTTGGTCTCTCTCTCTCTCCCCGTATAGGTCACGGGGAACGCCACCTTTCTAGGGCAGTAATATGTAAAATGACCTTCCAGCTCCGGGTACCTGCATTGTTTGGGTTTTTTTATTAATGTTGGGAGGGTGGGTTTGATAATACGTCCTTGTTAATTCCCATAGAAGCCTATGTTGTGGTGCTAACATGGGCTTCTATGGGAAATCACATGGCCGTATTATCAAGCTCATTATCTCCATTTTATCAGCAGTTTCCTGCCAATAAAACAGCGATAATTTTAGCACCGTTCCTTGATAATATGCACCTAAGTTTACTGGTCAAAAAAAAGAGCAATGGGCCGTATTATCAACAAAAGGCGATACATTATCGCTGCTTTAATCGGCAGGAAACTGCTGATAAAGCGGCGATAATGGGCTTGATAATTCCCATAGAAGCCCATGTTAACACCAGAACATAGGCTTCTATGGGAATTAACAAGAGCCTATTATCATGCCCATTAGCGCAGCTTTATCCGCAGTTTCCTGCCGATAAAAGCGGTAATAATGTATCACCTTTTGTTGATAATATGCCCCTTCATTTCTATGATAGTATGTAAAACTTTCCTTTTTTTTGTGTATCAGTTGTACTCTAAGCAGCCTCGTTTCGAAGCCCGGGTTTTTTTCTTTTTCTTCAAGTTCAACAAGCAAACCTTTCTTTATTTCAGGTAGTAAATGTGTCACTTTCTTTTCCTGGGTCGTGTGTGTCATCTGCTGCTGTACTTTTGTCATATTTTAATAATCATATTTTTTCAATATTTATTTGAAAGGTAGTGCCGAGGCGCCAAACGTTGATTGTGTACTCTGTTCACTGACATTTTAGTAGTTTTTCACCGTTATTTTTATTATATCTGTTACTTAGAACTTAGTCGTTTTCAATCCTAGTCTTGAATATTTTACTATAGTATTTCAACATTATTTTTATTGTGGACCGTCATACCCCTCCACCACAAAATAAAAGAAGTATGTAGTTTTTTTTATTACCTTTTATTAAATCAATAAATGTAAAGAAAACTGAATTATAACTATATTAGAAGCAACTAGAAAAATAACTTTAACAACAAATAATATTATAAACAAATTGTTAAATGGACTCCAAAAGATGTCTTATTGCTAATCTGCAAAACAAAAAAGAAAATTAGAGTTTACAATTATGTAGATGTGAGTAAATGAGCTGAAGCATTACAAGTTTTGGTAACTCTACTGTTTTACTTGTGCAATGTGTATCATACATTTCAGTTCTGTTATACTGCCGCCTTCAAGTGGTGACTATATGGAAGTGCCTACTGCGTTACTGACGCCTGTTATGCCGACCTATTTCTAATGCATTGGTATGAAGGCTTTGTAGATCTAGGCCTCTGAGCTTACCGTTGTATAAACACTGTGGCCAAACACTTCGGCCAGTTAAATTCACAACTTATTTTGAACAATTCTTCTACACATCCAAGCAGACAGCAGTGTCTATAAGTTTAAGAGAGAAACAGAAATTATGTCACAGAGAGTGAGAGAGAGAAAGAGAGAGAAAAAAACTTTAAAACTGTGTCGCAGAGTCTGGAGTTGATATTTTTTCTTGAAAAGTCAGACGTAGATTTACAAGCTCCTTGCATCACTTTACCCATGTTAATAGTGGCGTAATAAGGTTGTGGATCTGTTTGTCAGACTGTTGTAACCTATCCGTTGTTACTGCTCGGAGGTAATTATAGATTTTACAGAGAAGCTGCTGTACACTACGCACTCTGGACCATAATATCAAGCCTGGGCGACAAAATTATCGTCACTTTATCGGCAGCAAAGTGCCGCTAAATTGGTGATAATGGGTTTGATAATATGCTCTATGGAATTCCAATCGAAGCTCATGTTAGATGTCGTTCTCATCTAACATGAGCTTCGATTGGAATTCCATAGAGCATATTATCAAACCCATTATCGCCACTTTAGCGGCACTTTCCTGCCGATGAAGTGGTGATAATTTTGTCACCCAGGCTTGATATTATGGCCCTTTCTCCTTTCACAAATAAAGGTAACACTACAGTTTTACGAGTGCAGTGTACCTGGTACATTTTACTTGTTATAGTGCCGCCTTCAAGTGGTGTCTATTTTTTTTTTTCTATGCAAGCATAATGTTGCATAAGCCCATTTTATTTTACAGTTTGAAACATGCATAACTCTTTATTGGCAACTGTACAGTAGTGTCTCCGTCTTATCATTTGTTCTTATTACACAGTACAGTCTTTTTCTCATTTTCTTCCCAACCAAACAAGGTGGTTATGTACAATTCCAGCGTGTTATAGATGTCATAAGTAAAGAAATACAGGAGTACAGTACATCATATTCTTCCCCAACCTACATTTCCATGAGGGCGCTTGCACGTTCATTGGTACATCACACAGTATCACATCAACAAGTTTAGTAATCAACAAACTAAAGGATCAAACCTCTGATCCTCCCCCCTCCCCACAACACCCACCCTATCCCTGTACGTCTCCTGCTCATATTTAGTCCAGAATGTAACACTCCGTCATAATGAATCAGACTGTCATAGAATATATTTAATTTCACAGAAACCACACCTGTGTGCCAGCGGGCTTTAGTTCACCGGTATTGCACGCGTCTGCAGACCCTGTACCATTCTTCCATTGACACACTCTCTATCTCCTCCAGTTCTAGCAGCATAACCTCTCAATCCTGCGCTATGGGATGCTTCCTTTGCCCCCTCCCCTCCTCCCGTCTCAGTACTGCGCTCTCCGCCCTGCCCCATTTCAGCATCTCGGACTGCCATATAGATAATCTAGGCGGTCTGGGTGACTTCCACCTCATCGTAATGACCCTTATCGCTAATAGCAGGGCCAGATCTAGGAACTTCAATTTAGCTTTTTGTTTTTTAGATATTTTACGGGATCCCACCAAACAATATATTGCATCCTCAGGGACCGGAAGGGCGGTTACTGGACGCAGTGTCTGACAAATTCCTCCCCAATAACTACTCAGGTGCGGACATGCCCACAACATATGGAGAAAGACAGCCTCATCCGCTTTACAGTGTGGACAGCAGTGGGGGGAGTCGGGGAACATTCTGTGTACTCTCTGCGGGGTGAGGTATGCTCTATGTAGCACCATGGCCTGTATGAATTTTAATTTAACATTCCTCACCACCCTCCTGGGATGCTCAAGAACCATCTGCCAAGCCTTATCTGTCATCACCTCTCCCGTGTCCTGTGTCCATGTGTCTCTAAGTGTAATGAGTGGGATTGCAGCGTGTTCCCCGATCCCCAGGTATAGCCATCGTACTAGGTGGCCCCCGTTCCCATGTGGTATATCAAGTGGACCGGTTCATGTCGCGTGGGTTGAAGCCTCTGTGGAGCCCAGGTGCGTCTAATATAGTGAGAAACAGCAGCATGTAGCAAGTACAGTCGCTGGGGAGCACCCCTGACCCGCAGGAAGGAGTCATGGTCCATGAGGATGTCGACCCCAAAGAAGGCACCTAGATCCTCCACCCCAGCCTCTGCCCAAGGTCGTAATATATACTGTGTAAGTCTACCCTGCATTGATGGGATACCTAACAGAGGAATATTCTCCGCAAAGGGCACTGTGTTTGAAGTGTAGGCCAGCAACTTCCTCCAGCACAACAGGGACGTGCTCACAAGGGGGTGGCAATCCGGGGGGAGCCGGCCCTTAGGCAGCAACAAGGAATGTAATTCTTCCCGTGCCAACTGGTCTGCCGGGAAATCGATTTTGTGTAGGTTCCTACCCGCTACCCATCGCGCAAGCCACTGGAGTTGACTGGTGTAGTAGTACCCTCTAAGATCAGGCACCCCTAGGCCTCCCGATCTGGTCCCAAGTTGTAGCTTTCGGAGACTGAAACGCCTGCGTCCCGTACCCCAGATGAGAGTTATAAGGATCGTATTCAACTTGTTAAATATCTGTTGCGGGAGAATGACTGGAAGATTAACAACATAATATAGCATGCGGGGGAGCAGGACCATCTTGGATATGGCAATTCTACCCATAATGGATAGGAGTAAAGACGTCCAAAACCCCACACTGCTACGGAGGCCAGTAATGGCTCTCCGGACATTACCCTCGATCTGGTCCTCTGGCTTTCTATACACCTGTATGCCCAGGTATCTGAATGTAGGGATGTGGTATCTCCCAAGGTTGAGGAGGGGAGGGTGTGGCAGGTCTCTAAAGTAGAAACCAGTGGATTTTCCAGGATTTATGGTTAATCCGGACAACTCTTCAAATCGGCTAAAATACGTCCGCCATGTCAGTAGGATCCTCTTCCAGATCAGGAAAATACAGTAAGATGTCGTCTGCATATATGGATATTAGGTGATGTGTACCCCCTATTCATATACCCCTCCGTTCTCCATGGGTCCGAAGGGTTATGGCTAAGATCTCTAGTGCTAAGACAAATAAAATCAGAGACAGGGGACAACCCTGCCGAGTACCTCTATATATTGGGTAGCTATCCGATATATATCGGCCAGTACGTGCACGAGCCCAGGGGTCCGTGTAGAGTAATCTCATCCATTTCAACAAGGAGTCTGGGAAGCCAAAACGCTGCAGCATTTTGAACATGAACGTCCACGACAGGGAGTCGAACGACTGCTTCAGGTCCAGTGCTATACAGCCCGCCAGGGGATATTCCTGTGATGTAGCAGTCGTAAGGGCATGGAGTTGATGCGTGTTCTGGGAAGTGCTCCTTCCCGGGAGAAAACCACACTGGTCTGGGTGTAGCAAATCAGAGAGGTGGGGTTGTATCCATGAGGAAATGGCCTTACTAAGGATCTTGTACTCTGTTGAGAGCATGGACATGGACAGGGGTCTATAGTTAGTCAGTTCTAGTGTGTCTCTCCCCGGCTGGGTATCGATATGACTAGGGCTTGCATCGTGGATTTAGGCAATCGACCCTCCTGAAACTCCACCTTATATATCTTTTCTAGGACAGGTACTAGAACATCGGAGTAGGTCTGATAAAACTCAACTGGTAGCCCGTCCAGGCCTGGCGTTTTGTTCCAATTCCGGGACCGTATGGCAACCTGAATTTCTCGCTGCGTTATGGGGCCTCAACTTCTTTTCGGGCATCCTCAGATAGGGTCGGGAAAGGTATATCATGTAGGAATTCCGCCATTCGTTCCGGGTCCTCCATGGGGAAAGGAGCGTACAATGCTTGCAGGTGGGCGTGAAAAGCCCCATTGATCTCGGACTGCGTGTTGACTATACTGCCCGCTCCATTGCTTATCTGGGTAATCACCAGAGTGTTTGGACGATCCCGCACTAGGTGGGCTAAAAAGGTAGCTGATCTGTTCGCTTCGGTGTGCTGCCGGCGTAGATATTCCCTATGGTCAATGACCCGCAGTGTCTCCAGAATTTCCGCATGGTTAATATTCCTTGCCTGGAACACGTTGTGCGCTGAGGCGTCATGGCGGACCCTCAGTGAGCTCCGCCGTTTCACGGACCTCGAGAGTTACGTCGAGCTGTATAACTGCCTGTTCCTGAGCTAGAGTTGCGGTCAACTGCATGTGAAGATGCGGTGAACCCGGTGACCGGTTCTTTTGTTGGAATTCCGCTTGTCTTCAGGCATTTTGGACTGCCGGTAATTTTCTCTCATCTCGGACGCGGGCGGCCGCCATTTTATGGACGCTGCGCTCATGTCCATTTTGCCTTTCTCAGCTTTGCCGCGACTTGCCTGCAATCTGTATTGTGCCCTGCAATGACTGTGCCTACTATTATGAAAGCGCTTACAGCAAGTTAAATTAACATTTACCCTGAATTTGGCCTCATTTCGAAGTCGGAACTGCCTCCTCACATCTGCGTGCTATTCGTCTGTCAGCATGGGAGCGGCCACCTTCTCAGGTCACTGAGCTCTTGTGCCAAATATATACGTTCCAATGTCGCGCTGTTACTTACTCAGCAAATGGTATTTAGAGGTGTGTTTATTTACTGTGCATTTACATTGCTAGTATATACATTTTTCTCCTGCTAGATGCTCTATTTGCTATGCCAAGGAGCACTTATATGGTTGTTCTTCTTTTTCATTTATGTTTTTATGCTATGAAGGGCATTTAATGTGCCATATGCTCTACTTGCCACGAATGCTTTTCCTATCTTGCTTATCTAATTATATTTTGGGGTTCGTGCGCTTACATATCTGCTTTTTATGATAACTCTTCGTACATACCCACAATGTGGTTGCATGTGTGCCTTACTGCACTTAGTTTAATGATACCTCATCATGGTTATTACACCTTTTTGCTATAGTATTGCACAATAGGTTTATGCTATAATTTTCACTTCCTAGGGGCACCTATGTTTGTTCAATGCCCTGTGTAGTTAAGTGACGCATATATATTGTTATAGCATACTGTTATTTCGAATTGATGCTCAATACTAACAGGTTCCTTGTTACACCTTCAAAGAGGTTCCTTTAGTTTTTCATTAATGTGTAACTATTGTTACTTGACTTTATAAGGTGTTTTGGAATTATCATATTTCAAGGTTTTGTGTAGCATTTTCTACAGGTTTTAACTGCTTGTCTGTATCATAATATCTGTTGTTAATGCCCTACCTATGCTTACGAAGTAACCTAGCTTCCTGCTAATTATAAGCTTTTTTCTTTTACAAAGCTTTTGCTAAATTGGATTTCTGTTCCTGCATTTTTGTCAGGCTCTCTTATCGCAGTTGTTGTTATTATTGCTGTTTATTGCCCATTTGCTACTTTTTTCACCATGGCTAATGATCCTCATTCTACTAGATCATCTATGTCTGGCACAAAGCCAAAGAGACACAGAAATGATCCCCCCTCTCCTATTCACTCATCTCAAAATCCAGTGTTGGACTCTATATTAGATGAAGTCCATGGTCTTCAGCCATTCATGACTATGACAAATGAAAAACTACGACAAATAGAGGAGCGCTGGATTGTTATGGAGAGTATGGTTCTAGAATTGGAGCAACGTGTTAGTGATATACAGGATGTCTCCACTAAAATACCGCTCTTGGAGCAGGAGATTCATAAGTTAAAAATTCACACTGAGGACCTTGAAAATCATAATCGAAGGAATAACCTACGCTTATATGGTTTGCCGGAAAACCTTGAGGGGTCAGACATGATGTCATTTCTATAGAAGCTTCTCCCTGAACTTTTAGATCTACAGCCTTCATCAAGTGCTCTAAATATCCAAAGAGCACATCGTTTGGGCCGCTTACATCCAAATGCAACTAAACCACGTGGGTTTATAATGCCTTTTCTTGAATTTACTGAACTAATGCAAGTTTTGAAGGCTGTAAGATTGAAGAGTCGCCTTGTCTGGTCTGGTCATGATCTCTTCATTTCCCAGGATCTTTCAAACGCAACAAATGCTCATCGTAAAGAATTCTTAGCACTACGCCCTCAAATGAGACATCTTAACATCCAATATGGCATTCTACATCCTTGTTTCTGCAAGATTACTCACAATGGACGAACAAGCTCATTTGATGATCCCGAAAAGCTTAAACATTACCTAAGTAGTTTCTCGACATCTGGAATGAACACTAATGGTTAACTTTTCTTAATGCATCTTTTGAATTCATTGTGTATTTCTCAATTCAATTCAATTCAGTAATTTATATAGCACGCTACATACCCAGAGGGTCTCAAGGCGCTTGGAGAAGGGCGGGGAATTACTTGTCGAATATCCAAGTTTTAAGTTGCTTTATGAATGCTAGGTGGTTCTGAGTGAGGCGAAGGTGAATGGGGAGTGAGTTCCAGGTTTTAGCCGCCAGGTAAGAGAAGGATCTTCCTCCCATGGTGGTTTTGTTGATGCGAGGTATAGCAGCTAGGGCTTGGTGGGAGGAGCGTAGCTGGCAGGAGGGGGTGTAGAAGGAAAGTCGTGTGTTGAGGCATTCGGGTCCAAGTTCGTAAAGTTCTTTGTGTGCGTGGGTTAGAAGGCGGAATGTTATCCTCTTATTGGAGTTTTTTCTGAAGTTTTGCGGTGGTACCGGCGTCTAGGGTGTTTCTGTAATCCAGGCGGCTTGTAACCAGTGCGTGGGTGACCGTTTTTCTAGTTTCAGTGGGGATCCATCGAAATGTTTTTTTGAGCAGGCGAAGAATGTTGAAGCAAGATGATTAAACGGCGTTGACTTGTCTGGTCATCGAGGGTGAGGAGTCCAGAATGACGCCCAGGTTTCGTGCGTGGTCTGTTGGGATGGGTGCTTGTCCAAGGGACTCTGGCCACCACGAGTCGTCCCAGGTGGAGGGGGAGGTACCTAAGATAAGGACTTCTGTTTTGTCGGAATTCAGTTTCAGGCGGCTGTACTTCATCCACTCGGCTACTTCTCTCATTCCTTTATGTAGGTTGGTTTTGGCGGTGTTAGGGTCTTTGGTGAGTGAGAGGATCGGTTGAGTGTCGTCAGCGTAGGAGATGATGTTGAGGTTGTGTTGACGTGCGATGGCCGCGAGGGAGCTCATGTATACGTTGAAGAGGGTGGGGCTGAGTGAAGATCCTTGTGGCACGCCGCAAATGACTTCAGGGGCCTCTGATTTGAATGGTGGGAGGCGGACTCTCTGAGTTCTTCCGGCAAGGAACGAGGTGATCCACTCCAGTGCTTTTCCTTGAATTTCGATGTTTCTGAGGCGTTGTAATAGGGTGATATGACAGACTGTGTCGAAGGTTGCGGAGAGGTCGAGGAGGATGAGGGCGACTGTGTCACCATTGTCCAGTAGAGTTCGAATGTCCTCTGTTGCTGTGATGAGTGCGGTTTCAGTGCTGTGTTTGGCTCGGAAGCCGGACTGTGAGGAGTCGAGGGATTTGTTGGTTTCGAGGAAGGCGGCAAGCTGGTTGTTGACAGCTTTCTCGATGACTTTGGCCGGGAATGGAAGGAGTGATATGGGGCGGTAGTTTTTGAGTTCGGTGGGGTCAGCTGTGGGTTTTTTCAGAAGGGCGCTGAGTTCGGCGTGTTTCCAGCTATCTGGGAAGGTGGCGGAGTTGAGGGAGCAGTTGATGACATCTCGGAGGTGGGGTGCGATGATGGAATCTGCTTTGTTGAAGATGTGGTGAGGGCATGGGTCTGTGGGGGATCCTGAGTGGATGGAGTTCATCAGGCGTATGGTGTCATCAGTGGAGATTGGGTTCCAGTCATTAAGGATGTTCAAGGGGGGTGAAGGTACAGCAGAAGGTTGTGTGGGTTGGTTTCCGGGTTGGTTGTCGAAGTTGTTGTGGATGTCTGCGATTTTGTCGTGGAAGAACGAAGCTAGGGAGTTACAGAGGTCATGAGAGGGAGTGATGTCGTTGGAGTTGGCAGTGGGGTTGGTGAACTCTTTGACGATGTTGAATAATTCCTTGCTGTTGTGGGCGTTGTTGTCAAGTTGGTCTTTGAATGCGGCTTTCTTGGCAGATCGGATCAGTTGGTGGTGTATGCGGGTGGCATTTTTGAAGGCGTCTCTGGTGCTGGTGTTTGGGTCTTTTTTCCAGGCCTTCTCAAGGGAGCAACAGAGTTTCTTGGATTTCTTAAGATCATCGTTGAACCAGGGGGCGTTTTTGTTGCCTTGTTTGATTTGACGTTTTTTCAGGGGTGCTAGGTTATCGGCGCTGTTGGTTAGCCAGTGAGTGAGGTTAATGGCTGCTTGGTTGGGGTTCGAAGAGTGGGCAGGGGGGGTTTGTAGGAGCGATGAGGAGATCTGGTCGATGGTGATTTTGTTCCAGTTTCTTCGCAGAGTAGGTTGAGGATGGTTGTGGGTTGTGGTCTTATTGTAGATAAAGTGAACGCAGCTGTGGTCCGTCCAATGGAGAGCTGTGGTGTGACTGAAGGAGATATGTTTGCTGGAGGTGAAGATAGGGTCGAGTGTGTGACCTGCGTAGTGAGTGGGGGTATTAACAAGTTGTTTGAGTCTGAGGTTGGCGAGATTGTCCAGAAGGGAGGTGGTGTTGCTGTCGTTGCTTTTTTCCAGGTGATAATTGAGGTCTCCCAAAAGAATGTAGTCCTTGGAGGGGAGGGCGTGTGGGGTGATAAAGTTAGTGATGTCTTCACTGAATTGGGCTCGGGGTCCTGGTGGCCTGTAGAGGAGGGTGCCTCTGAGTGTGGTCTTGGGTCGGTGTGGATCTGGAAGTGAAGGTGTTCGGCGCTAGCGAGGTTGACGTCTGAGCTGGTTGAGATGCGGATGGAGTTCTTGTGGACGATAGCGATGCCTCCTCCTGTCTGCTTGTTGCAGTCTTTTCGGATGATCTTGTAGTCTTCCGGGATGGCAATGGTGATGTCTGGGGCTGACGAGGCGTTCATCCATGTTTCAGTTAGGAAGGCGACGTCCGGAGAGATGGTGTCTAGTAGATTCCAGAGGTCGATGGCGTGTTTGTGGACCGAGCGGGTGTTGAGCAGGATGCATTTTAGGTGGTTGGTGTCAGGTCTCTGTTTGGTGTTAGTGGATGAGGAGTTGGTCTTGGTGCAGTCAAACTTGCAGGAGTTGCATATGAAGGGTCCATGGGTGTGTCCAGGGGCGGATTGGGCGCAGTTGGGGAGTCGGCCGGGGTTAAGGGTCAGGAGGGTGGAGGCGGCTTATGTTTTGCGGGTGGGGTGGGTGGTACGAGGGGGTCTGGCGCTGGGCGTGGTCCAGGCGCCGACGGGTATAGACGGGCTTACCTTTGGCGCACCTTCGGCGCGGCCGTAGCGGGTGGACGCTGCGCGTTGGGACATCTGCTTTAAATGGATAGTGGAGGGGGCGGAGCGTGGGAGGGTCAGCTGGGAGGCGGGAGCGGGGAGGCGGGCCAGGGGATAGCACAACAACAAAATGGAGGGCTGAAATGAAAGTGAAACCAGCGAGGGCACAGCACAATGCTTGCCAGCAAGCAATCAAAGGCTCCTAAATCCAACAAATTAATTACACCTAAAGCGCTATTCAAATAAACAGCCAACCTTCAAAGCGTTACACAACAATGATGTTAAAGCGATTATGCCAGGAGAAGCTTTGATAAATACCGTCAATTGCCCAATGAATGAAACACAGAGCGCGATGCAAATGAGCAGAATTAGGCTTCCAAAGCGCTACACGATAATGAGCTTTAAAGCGCTATTATAGTAGGAGAAGCTACGGTACACGTTGTTAATTGCACAGTGAATGAAACACAGAGCGCGATGCAAATGAGCAAAATTAACTTTCCAATACGCTACACCAAAATGAGCTTCAAAGCGTGATAATTCTGTGTGAAGCTACAATACCAGACGCTGTCAGGAGGTCGCGGGTACAAGGGGCTTCAGCTGCGGGCTGTGGGTGCTGCAAATGGTTTTTTGCTGTTCACTTTCTATTTATTGTTATCTAATATTTGGTAGTTTCGTTTCCATATGTGGCTCACGTATTTTTTTCTTGTTGTATCTTTCTCTCTGAGGACCGTGACCTCCACGTCACTATGCTTCTCCTTCTTCGACTTCTCTTGTTCTTTCAGATCTGGATGTTCTTCCTTGATCTGTTTTCTATCTTTCATTCTCTATTTCTTTCCTTTCATTTCTTTCTCTCTTCTTTTCCCTTTAATTTTTTATCTTCTATTCATTTACTTGTTTCTTACCTTTTGAGTAACCTGTTTTCTCTTATATTCATCACTGTATTTCTTTTTTTTACATGGTCTGTATTGGAGTTTGTATTTGTTTCACTGCCTGGTTGGGTTGATCATTCGTATTTTGTAGTGGTGTTCTACGATCAGTTATTTTTTTCCGTATATAAACCTCTCTTCTCTCTTTCTTATCTTTCTTCTCTTTCTCTTTTTGTTTTATTTTTTATTGAAAAATATTGGTTGTTCAGTATTTCTCTTTATGTCTTATTACTAATGTTCAATGTGTTGGAGTTAATCAGTTTTGGTTTTGTGATTTCTTATGATGTTTTTTCTCCCTGTAATTTTTTCGTTTGATGTGTTTTATTTCGTAGTCCCATCCCTGCGGTGTTCCTACTCCATGTGTTTCACATCCTCCCAATCTTCCATTATGCGTAACCTTGTCTCGTGGAACGTCCGTGGTCTGGGGAATCCTATCAAGCGACAAAAGTTATTGTCACATTTATCTAAGCTTAATTCTCTGATTGCTTTTCTCCAAGAGACGCATTGCACTGTTGTGGAATCTTTGAAGCTAAAAAGACATTGGGTGGGTCAGTTTGTTTTTTCCCCCGCCCCCAATAAGAAAGGTGGTGTTGCTATATTATTTCACAAAGCTCTGTCAGTTCAGATTCTATCTACTGAAAATGATGATGACGGACGGTGGGTAATGGCTAAGATTGTGGTACACAATACAACCTTAGTTTTATTGAATATTTATGGCCCTGTTCACCCACATCTCAAATTTTGGACTGATATCAAAATTCTCCTATCCTCTACTGATTGCCCCAATATTATTGTTGCTGGTGATTTCAATCAATGGTTAGACCCTTATTCTGAGAGATTATCTAAATGTAAGTTCCAAACTGACAAATCTCATAAATCATTCCAATCAGCCATTGCCTCTCGTCCGTTATATGATGTGTGGAAAATTTGTAATCCTGATTTACTTGAATATACTTTTTTCTCAAATATGCACCATACCAGGTCTAGAATTGATTATATGTTGGTTAGTAAATCTTTACTTCCCTCTATTCAGAAATCTGAAATTGGATCTATTTTTATTTCTGATCATGCCCCTGTCTATGCTACACTAGACTTTTCCCTTACCTCCTCCAAGTTTAGCCGTTAAAACTCAAAACCTTCCTGTTATCTGACTCAGTTTTTACCAAAGATGTCACTGCATTTATTAATGAATGTTTTATTTTAATGATCCTTTAGACACCTCTATTCCTAATACATGGGATGCTTTTAAAGCTGCCCTTCATGCCTTTGTTATTTCCTTTGTTTCCAAGAAGAAAAAAATTGCTAAAATTAAATATGAAGATCAATTACAACACATTAAAAAATTAGAACATGCATATTTTACTTCTAAAAAATCTACTGCCCTTCATGCCTTAATTGCAGCAAAAACGGACCTTACCAAACTGGCATCTATTGAAGCTTCTAACATTTAGCTTAAAATCAAATTTAAATACCATGGTGGTCAGAACAAAGCTGGCAAAATGTTGGCAAACTATCTAAAGGTTAAGTCTGAATGTAAAACTATTGGCACCATCTTCAATGAATCAACTAACAAACTTGTGTCATCTGATGAAGATATTGCAGATGTCTTTCATGACTACTATCGCTCTCTTTACTCAGATGATACTTTTCCCTCCGATCAGAATGTCAAATCTTTTTTTTCTGGCCTTCCTCCACCACCGTTCCTTCCAGAAGAATTTGCTGAATTAGAGAAAAATATTACCCTTCAAGAAGTAACTACTGCCATTCGTGCTTTGAAGAAATCAAAAGCCCCTGGTCCTGATGGGCTTCCCGTCAAATTTTATTCTACTTTTCATTCCATTTTTGCCCCTAAACTCTTAAAACTTTTCAACTCCTTCATTGCTGAAGCTAGAGCTTCTGGGTCTTTTCTGGTCACAGTAATTGTTATTATCCCTAAACCTGATAAGGACCACTCTTATTGTAAAAATTACCGTCCTATTTCATTAATTAATTATGATTGCAAAATGTTTGCTAAGATCCTTGCCTCTCGCCTAGATAACATCATCCCCCTTTTGATTAAAACAGATCAGGTTGGATTTGTAAAAGGTAGACTAGCATCAGACAATGCACGTATGTTCACCAACATTATTTCCCTTAACAAGAAATTTAAACTACCCCTTGCTGCTCTCTCTTTAGATGCCGAAAAAGCATTCAACCGAATTAATTGGCAATTCATGTTTCAGACTCTCCAGTGGTTTGGTTTCGGACCCTCTTTTATTTCTTATATTAAATTATTATATTCCTGCCCTCGTGCTAGTACTTTTGCCAACAATCAGTTTTCTAATTTTTTTTCCTTATCTCGAGGTAAGAGACAGGGTTGGCCCCCTTTCTCCGCTTTTATTTATTTTATGCCGTGAGCCATTCCTAGAACGTATTAGAACTAATTCCCTGATTACTGGTTTTAAATTTTCCCCCAATGAAATTAAATTATCTGCCTATGCAAATGATATTTTGATTTATATGTCCAATCCTGTTGACTCACTACCACATTTTATGAATGAAGTCAGACTTTATTCCTCTATATCTGGTTATAAACTCAACTTATCCAAAACGGAACTCCTGCCATTAAACTCTATTTGCTATCAATTTATGTTTAGTAATACAGAATTTACCTGGTGTCCTTCCAAAATTAAATATTTAGGTATTTGGTTCTCATTAACCCTAACAGATACTCTTAAATTTACTTTCACAATTTGATTAAGAAACTTCAATCCCTCCTTCTTATATGATCTCCCTTATTTCTTTCATGGAGGGGTAGACTGGATACTATTAAAATGATGATTCCTCCCCATGTGTTATATACTGTTTCTATGCTTCCTGTTAAAATCCCCAATGTATATTTTTCCCGAATAAATTCTATTTGTACAAAATTCCTTTGGAATAATAAACACCCTCATACTGCTCTGCTCAAACTTACTCGACCCAAACATGAAGGTGGTGTCCGATTTCCTAACTTTAAAGCCTACCGTTCAGCTTTTTTAATTAAACAATCTTTTTCATTAGCCTATGATTTCTTGGATTTGACGGTCCCCAAATGGGTTCTTTTTGAGCGATCATTATTGAAAGATTTCTCTTTTAAACATGACATTTTTATGTCCAATTGTTCTTTTTTGACCAAACACCCCATTTTCACCCCCTACAATGTTTTTTATCCTCCATGATATGGTATGATAAATTTCTTAAATACAAAGGTAAATCTTTTTACTACAAATATTGGAAAGAGAAGGATATTTTGTTTGTTTATCAATTTCTCCATAATTTTTCGATTATTTCCTTTCATGAATTGCAACTCCGATATCAATTACCGGATTCCTTTTCTAGTGAATACACTATCATTGTTACTGCCATACTATCCCATTTAGCTACTTTTTCTCTCCCACCTGATTTTCCCTCCATTACACCGTCTACTCCTTTATACCCTTTTATTTTCCTCTCATAGACCCAAGGCTGCCCTTGTTTTTACCATGTTGTTATCTAATTTTTCAATTCGTTCTAAATCCACTGTTGAAGTTGCTTGGGAAAATGATTTGGCTGTTTCTTTTTCTGTTTTGACTTGGGAGAAATTGTGGTCTAAGTTATTTAAAGTCTCTGCTGCTGCACGCATAACTCAATCTTTATATTTTGTTTATCATAGAGCAATTATTACCCCTGTTAGTATTTGCAAGTTTTCACCAAACTCCTCTCCTCTTTGCTGGTCTTGCTCAAATGTTTCAGGAACGTTAAAACATTTACTATATGACTGTTCTGCTGTTCTTTCCTTTTGGAATTCAGTTTGGAATGTTTGCATGTCAATATTTAAGTTTAAAACCACCTTATCATTCGAACATATTTTCCTAGGATCCCTATCACCTGATATAGGTTTAACACCGTCTGTTTCTAAACTGTTTGACCTTTTTATTGCTTCAGCTTTTAAGGTCATTTTATCGCCCTGGAAAGATAATTCCAAGTTATCATTGCTTATTTGGTGGAACTTTATTTGCGATGAGCATAGGATTTCTACTGTCTCCTCTTCCTCTGTCTCTCAGAAAATCAACTTTGATCTCCTCTGGCTTCCTTTCTCTACTTATCTTTCCTCTAACTCTCCTTTATGTTGAACTCTTTTCACCTTTATATTTCTTCCTTTTCTCTTTCATTTTTCCTTTTCTTTATTCTTTTTCTTCTCTTTTTCTTTTCTCCTACTCCACCCCCATTACCCGCTTCCTTACAATTTTATCCTGTGTTATTCAGGCCTGATGGATTTATTCTACTCATGTTCACACTGTGTTTATTTATGGCTTATGGTCTGTTTTTTGCAAAAACTTCATAAAAAATGTCTTTAAAAAAAAAATATTCCTTGCCTGTAGGTCACCCCGTTCTCAGGATCTATACTTGCTTCCCTTTCCAGCGCTTCCAGCCGATCCTCGACTTCACAGAGTCTCTTATGGATTTCTTGCCGGGCCCCTACCAGTTGCCCTATGGCGGCCCCCCTTACTACCACTTTCATGGCATCTCACACCACTAAATTGGACGTCGTAGAATCCCAATTTTCAAGGAAATAACTGTTTAGGGTATTGGACAGAGACGTTCGAAACTGGCCATCTTCCAAGAGCAGTGGGTCAAGTCTCCAGGTAGGCACTGGGTACGGTACTCTGCCGCAGAGGAGGTCAAGTGTCAGTGGTCTATGGTCAGAGAAACTTTTGGCTAAGTATTCCATACTGCCAGTCTTCGTCATCAAGGAACTGGAGCACAGAAACCTATCTATTTGTGTGTGCAAGTTATGTACGGGGGAATTTTAAGAGTACTCCTTATGAATCGGGTGTAACCCCCGCCATGCATCCACTAGTCCCCAGCCCGCAGCCCAAGCAGTAAACACCTCCGTCAATTTTGTGACCCCAACCAATTCAAGGGGGGGTGCAGCCTATCCAGATCCATGTCTAAGATCATGTTCCATTCCCCCCCTAGTATCCAGGGGATGTCGGCCCAGTCAGATAAAACTCTACTCACCTTACTCAAATATACCTCTTGGTCGAAATTCAGGGCGTATATACTGCCTATAACTAACAACGTACCATCTAGCGTGCCTTTCACCATAATGTATCTCCCTTGATCGTCCACTCTCCTCTCTATCTGAACAAAGGACGTCCCATGTCGGATCCAGATGGTCTCCTCTCTAGAAAAGGCAGAATATGTTGTGGAATATATAGTACCCCTCCATCGTTTCCTTAGTGTCTGCTCCTCTGCTGTGGTTAGGTGTGATTCCTGTAAAAATGTGATCTGTGCGTGTTGTCTAAGTAAAAACGCGTGGATCCGGTGCCTTTTCTGAATCGCACCAAGCCCACGCACATTCCAGGTGGCAAATTTATAGGACCCTGATCTTTCAGCCATTATCTCCTTCTATCTGATCTCGGAGTGTCAGTAGGACTTTTCTGTCACATTCTGTGAGTGTCAACCTGGAGACCCCTGCATTCCCTTCCCTAAAGGCTTTGGGGGCACTCAGATTACGTGTGCTGCTCCCTGGAATAGCTTAGTTTTTAACTACTAGGACCTAGTGCATTGAGCCCACCTGAGGCGGAAAGCCGGGTGGTAGATAGCTTGTAATTTTATAAAATTATTTTTATTTAGGAAATTGTTTGCACCTGTTTTGAATGTTTTAAATCATTGACCTATTCTCTCACTGGCCGCACTACCCCTCCCTTCCGTGTTGACTCACCCGAATCGGGATCTGTGGCTGTGATGCCATTTGCTTGACATTCTGCACGGCAATAGGATTTTGCTGATCAAAAACTACAAGTCCCAGCGCCTGCGCGCTGCACTCGGGACTACAAAGCAAGATGGACGGTTCTCCGCGCAGCGGACGCGATCAGCGTGCGTGCCTCAGTTGCGCTGAAGTCAAGCCTAAGTCCTGCCCGTCTGCGCCCGTCCGCGCCAGACCGGGCCACGTGGGCGTCTCCTCTGATGATGGTGCTATCCCCACTGCCCGACCAGGTGCATTCATATCTTACACTTCCGAGGACCTGTTGTCCCATAGACAGGCGTTGAATAGGCATTGTTCTGTATGCTCTCCTCCCCATCAGGGGTTTCGCTGTGACAACTGTTGTTTCTCCTTGGGAAGGAAGCGCAGATGTAAAAGGAGGAATGGCCCTCTTTCACAGGGCTCAACGGCTGCCACTAAAACCCCTTCTACTCCACCAAACTTGCATTTCAGGAGAATTAATTGTCGTTCTCTTCCCAAGCATCAAAGTCATATTTATGATTTCCTGGTCGATGAGAAACCTGATGCCATTTTCCTAACGGAAACATGGCTCCAGTCAAGCTCAGGACCGGATATTGCCTTTGCTATTCCCTCTGGCTATGTCATGGTACACAGAGATAGAGATATAGGCAGGGGTGGAGGCATTGCCATTGAATTCAAATCAACTTACAACTGTAAATTTGAGGCTTTCCCGCTTCAGGGATGTGAAGCTGCTTTATTTAAATTAGCTATTAATGCCCAGATTACTTTATCAGGTCTACTGATATACCACCCCCCAGGGAATTCCACCTCCTGGGTAACGACCTTTTCAGAAACCATTGCCCTACTGGTCTTGAAAGCCACCAACTTTACTATTTTAGGAGACCTGAATTTACATCTGGAAGATCCCCTATGTCCAACTAGTAAAACTCTTTTGGCTGACCTAGAAGCGCTCAACATCCTGCTTCATAATTCTGGACCTACTCATCAGGCAGGGCATCTATTGGATCCTGTTTTATCCAATCTTATGTTCGAATGCGAACCGGCTGCCCTTCCTTTGTAATGGTCGGACCATATGGCTGTTAAATTCTCACTTCCTTGTTTTAGGAAGATTACATCTGACGTTGACCCTGGTGACAAATCACGTTGTTGGGGTAAACTTAATATTACTGAATTTAATAAGCATCTATGTAATACCTTACCAACCGACAATCCATGTTTTCTGGCATCAGAAGCAGCAGTCGTTGACTGGCTGACTTCTGCTGTGAATAAACTGGTTCCCCTTAAGCCCTTGTATGCCCTGCCACATCGTAACCCTGCAGTCTGGTTTTCGGATAGTTTGAAAACCACTAAGTCTAAATGTAAGGTACTTGAGAGACAATGGAGGCGTTCCTATTCGCCCTCTCGTAAGATGGCATATAAGGTAGCTCTTAGAGACTACCATAAACAATGTAAGATCGCAAGAGCTACTCATATTACTAATACCATCTCACACGCCCAGAATTGTCCTCGCACCTTATTCTCTTATTATTTTTTTTATTTTTTATTGAGCAGATTCGAGAAATACAAATAGCAATACATAATTAGATAAATAACAAACACGTGAAGAAGCTTGCAAAATTCAGAATGGCAGATATATAAAAATCAGCAAAGAGTACATTCAGTTTTCAAGTCTTTAAGACCATAACATATTAACTCGACATATCTTTAGAACTCAGATTTAAAAAGATCAAAATCTTTGAAATGAAGTGTAACCTTAAACTAGAGATCTTCTATTTACATGCATTATACTAACGTAAACTAGTTTTAATCCCTTTGTTGTTCATACCAATTGGCTACTGGTGACCAAATTAGTTCCCCATGTGATCGAGATTTTTTCCCTCTGGTTCTATAGATGGCTACTTCTTGTTTGTATATTGCTAGAAGTCTATTGAGCCATCCCTGAAAAGCTGGAGCCTCAGAGTCCTTCCATCTGGTTGCTAAGATAATTCTATAGATAGCAGTACCTATATAAGTAATAGAAATTTCTGGGTAGATCTAGAGAACTATCATAGCCTAGCAGGAACAGAGTTGTTGATGTTCTTATTTCATGGCCACAAATCTCAGCTCAGTATTTTGTAATGCTTTTCTTGATTTGTTCTAATTTGGGGCAGTCAGAGAACATATGTATCAAATTTGCAGGTCCAAGTGTACATCTGGGGCATATATCATGAGCGATCTTACCCCAGGTAAACAGTTTGTAGGGTGTATAATATAAGTTGTATATAGTTTTGTAAATTTGGGCCTTTAGATTATTCGCTAATAAAACTTTAGAAGATAATTGTAAAGACATATCTATGTCGACATTAGGATTATTCAATTTATTGGCCCAGTTAGTTTCTATAGTTTCAAGGTCATCGGGGTGGTTGCTCAAGAGAATGTCATATATATTGCTTATTCTGGTTGTTTGTTTTTGTATGAGATCTATGAATGGTATGGATTTTAAGTCTATATTTGAAATATTTTGTCTAAGGGATGTATAAATTTGGATAAAGTTTAGGTAATCTGTAGAGTAGATATGATATTTGGTATATAATTCGTCGAATGTTGTTCTGCCATCTTGATTTAAGAAGTCGCCAATAGTGATTAGACCTAAATTCTCCCAACATTTAGTTATATTGTCGTTAAGGTAGTGGGGTATTACTGAACTGTACCATAGAGGTGTATATTTGGTATATTTAGAAATTATCAGTGTTTTAGTGGTTCTAGTCCAAATTTTAAAGGCATCTGTAATGATTTTGAATTTAATCTTTTTAAAATAGGAAGGTTCGATTTGTCTTAATAGCAGACCTCTGGCTTTACTGCCCAGCGTTAGTTCATAAATAAATGGTATGGGTTGTTGTAAATCATTATAATCATTGCAACTGGGTGTAAGCAGGAACATCATTTGCTGTAAAATGGTTGCCCATAAATAGTATGTTAAATTTGGGACCGCTAGGCCACCTCTGGAGACTGGTAATACTAGCTTAGGTAGGGCTCTTCTTATCTTCCCGTAATTCCAAATAAACGAGGATATTGCTTGGTCCAGCGTTTTCATAGAAACATTATTGATTAAAAGGGGAATTGCTCGAAACAAATATAGAATCTTTGGGAATACTGTCATTTTGACATAGTTACTTCTACCAATTATGGACAGATGAAGGTTGTTTACTCTGAGTAGATCTGCTTTTATTTTTTTTTAATTAGAGGATCGTAATTTAGTGCATTAATATCATTGGTATTTGACGAGATATTCACTCCTAGGTATTTTGCATTTTTGACTCTGTATTGACTTATAAATGGTGTATTCTCGGTGCATATAACCATAGTTTTGTCTTGATTTAGAGAGTATCCAGAATAGAGCCCGAAAGATTTGGTGGTTTCTTCTATTTCAATTATGGCCTCCGTAGGGTTAGTTGTTACAACCGCCACGTCATCGGCATAAGCAAGGACTTTAGTGTTGTAGATGCCAACTTTAATTGGTGTGATCGCCGGTGATGTTAATAGTTTGATAATTAAGGGATTGATGTAGAGTGTGAATAATAATGGAGAGCACGGGCACCCTTGTCACGTGCCTCTCTGAATATTTATATTTTCAGATTCGCAGCCACCAGTCAGAATTCTTGCTTTTGGATCAACATAAAGGGCTTTTATTGATTTTATGAATACCGGGCCGATGTTATTAATGGCTAATATTTCCCAGAGAAACTGCCAGGAAACCCGGTCAAAAGCCTTTTCGGCATCCAGCAAGATCATCAACATCTGACCCCCCTCTACTTTCATGATGTCAAAAAGAGAGATTTCTCTGCGTGTATGATCTGTGGTGCTCTTGCCTGGTATGAAACCGTGTTGCCAGGGAGAGACTAGATGTTCGACGATCTTGCCCAGGCGGTTAGCAAAGATTTTGGCATATGTTTTGGAATCTGAATTGATCAATGAAATTGGCCGATATGATGTTGTTAGTTCAGGTGGTTTATCTTTTTTCCTGAAAATAGCTATATTGGTTTGCTTCCACGATTCAAGGGGTTTTCCATGCCACTGAATCCCTAAGAAGAGATCATGCAAGAATGGGATAATTAAATTACCCAGTTTGGCCCCACGGCTTTTTACCTATTATATAAATTCAGTCTGACATTACCTCTCTCTCCTACCAAACGATTACCCCAGTGTTAAAGGCTCATCAGTACCAATTTTACTGTACGCCGACGATGCGGCCATAATGTCACAGACCCAAGTCGGCTTACAGAGGGAGGTAAACAATTTTGCAAGCTACATGAAGGTCAGAGGCCTTAGAGTCAATATCTCAAAAACATTTACCATGCCATGCACCAGGAAGAATAATAGAGCCCCTTGTAATATATTCCTGGATAAACAAAAAATAGCCCCCACTGACAACTTTTGCTATCTAGGAGTACTGTTCGATAGACGGTGCCGTTGGAAGCCTGCGATTACGGCCAGAAAGCTGGCGTTTATCCGCACCTTAGGCGCTTTGCACGCTTTTTCTGACAGACTCGGTGGCAAGCCAATTAAGGAGCTGATCCAGGTCTATCGGGCGAAATGTGTTCCAACAGCCACCTATGGCGCGGGCTTATGGGGCATTGAGAAGGACTACTCACTGCAGGGCTGCGAAAACCAATTTATCTGCTATCTTTTGGGAGTACCTAAAAGTACCTCCACATTTATGGCGCATATTGAGGCAGGAGTTAAACACCTTAGCGACACCATTAAGATGTCCCCAATCCTGCTGTGGCACAAGGTGTGGGTTATGCATGAAGCGAGTTTCAACAGGGACCTCATAGAAGACTGTGTGGCCTTAGATGGGGTTGCTAACTTCAAATGGTTAACATATGTAAGAACAATTTTAACTGATCTGGGACACCCAGAGTATTATGAAAACCCTAGAACCATGGAGGGTATCCCAAGATCAGCCCTTAAAAAAATGTTAACCGTCCACTTAGAAACTGTGAGATGGAATCTTGAAAAGTTGAAACACACAGTATTAAGTTTCCAGGAAATTACCCCCAAAGAAGGTTTGCAAACCTACTTGACTGTGGTCCCTAGCCCATATCATCGAATGCTTCTGTCCCGCCTGCATCTGGGGACTTTTTATCGCATGGTTACCTTACCTGACACGAACAACTGGTCATCTAGCAAGTTGGTTTGTCCATGCGATAACATCACAATGCAATCTAACATACATTTAATGTTTTTTTGCAAATTTTATTCCAACCCTAGGCAAACATTTTTGAAACCTTTATTAAACCGATGGGGGTTAAGAAATTGTAGAGCAGCCTTTCTAAAACTGCTTCAGCTAGAAGATGAACATGTGATTTTCGCCGTCTCATGTTTCCTAAAATCGGTTATAAGGTACCGTAAATCTATGTGGCAAAACATTTCCCTTTCTGGTACCATGATGTCCGTTGTTGTTTGATGATATTGGTTCTTAAACTTATAATATCTGGTGTTTTATTCTGTTTTCTAAATGAAATATTTCTAAAATGTCTTAGCAAGCAACTATTTGTATCGATTATGTATATGAATTTTTTAATTGTTGTATGTGTTGTGCTTTTATGATTTTATCTGAAAAATTGAATAAAGCTTACTATTCAAAAAAAATTACCCAGTATTTTATACAGGTCTAGGGGTATCTTGTCTGGTCCCGCTGCTTTCCCTGCGGCTAATTCAGCTAAGGCCAACTCTACTTCTGTTCTGGAAATTTCTTTATCTAACTCTTTGTTTGTATCTTCATCTATGGTTTCTGCCATGTTTGTCTCTCTGAGCCAGTTGACTAAAAACTCTTTGGTTTCATCGATCGATTGCATATCTTCATTATGGTATAGCTTTTGATAATAATCATGAAAGCATATGGCTATATCCTCCTGGGTGGTATATTTCTGACCGCCGTAATCAATACCTTGTATGAAGTTACGAGATTGAGTTTGCCGAGTTCTTAGGGCAAGGTGTCTCCCTACATTTTCTCCTGTCTCATAGATTTTATTTCGGTTAGCTTGGAGAGTTTCCGCTGCTTTTTGAGTTAAGTCATTATTGATCTCGGCTTTAAGTACTAAGATCTTCCTCAAAGTATCATCAGCCTGATCACCATGATGTAATTGGTTAGCATGTAGGTGTCTAAATTTATTAGTCTGTTTGTTAGTTGGGTATGTATCTTTTCCCGTTCTTTTTTACGGCTAGCAACAAAAGTGGCAGTCTCACCCCTTAACGCAGCCTTGAAACTATCCCAATAAATCATGCGTGAAGCGCTATATTGATTAATATCGAAGAATTCTTTGGTCCATTGTGTAATGTGTGCTATGTATTCTTGATTAACCAAAAGTTTTTGGTCAAATGTCCATTGTGGCTAAACCCGGTTATATCCAGGAACCTCAAATGTAATATAGAGAGAGTTATGATCTGATATTGTCTTGAGGGCTTTAAAAATAAGAGCATTCAGGGCAATATCCATGGTTGTAAATATATAATCTATGCGTACATATTTTCTATGAGGATACGAGAAGTAAGTGTATCCAGGATCTCTTTTATTTTTTAAAGACCATATGTCTCGAAGATTATAGCTGCGAATCAAGTTTAGTACTGCCCTGAATACTCTCGGTTTTCGGCGTGTATAGTTGTATTGATTCTGATGGCATTGTAGTTGATTAAATGTTAAGTTAAGATCTCCACAAAGAATTAAAATGCCTGTCCATGATGCTAATTCTAATTCTAACTCGATATATAGTGCAGGATCATCAAGATTAGGACCGTAGATAGAACAGATAGTAAATAGTAACGCGCTTACGCTATGCGCCCCCGGGCGCACCCCGGGGCGCGTAGCGTAAGCGCGTCAGGGCATGTGACCTGAAAATAACACTTTTCATTGGTTCAGAACACTTTTGGTTTCCAAATGATGAAAGCCCCCACCTTTTTTCCTTATTCTGACTTTTTCCTTTGACTGAGGAAGACCTGTTTGGAGATCAGTGACACAGCAGCTGGAGCATCTGCACCACCACCACAAGGACCACCACAACATCACATTGGTGGTCAAGAATAAGAGGAGGAGGAGGAGGAGGAGAGAAGGCAGACAAGGCATTTCCTGCCTGAAGACAAAGCCCCATATAAACCTAAGGAGCACTTTATATGGGAGTTTTTTTAAATCCCATGGGGTGCAAAGAAGGTAAACGCTGCAAAGGTGACTTGTCTCATCTGTGGTGCTGTACTATCCAGGGGGAACCCTACAAAAAAATATTCATTTGGAAATCATACAATGATTCGGCACATGCAACGACTGCACCCCAATAACTATTCTGCAGCAGAGGTGAGAGAACTGTGCAGAAATCTTCCACAATTGTCTGCCAGCACCTCAACAACCAAAGAACCCACTCCATCGGGTCCAGAAGCAAGTCAGATGGTTCCAAATATACAAACTAAGTTTGGTGGTTTCAAAATCTTATGCATATATTGTGGCAAAACCATTACTTATGGTGAGAAGAGTATTACCCTCATCAACATTGCTGGTGATAACCACAAGTGCCCGAAGAAACCCTAATTTTTTTCCAGTTTTTTTTGCTCCAGTTGAGCCGTTTATAATTCCCTGTTTTTTGTTTTTCCCCATAAAAAATACAAAAAAATATAAAACCATTCAGAAAAGCCAAAAAAAGTAAAAAATGTTCAAAAAAACAATAAAAAAATATAAAACAACAAAAAGAATAAAAAAAACAGTTCTTGTTAGAACTACCTCCAATTTTTTAAAAAACCCTACATTTTTAAAAAACTGTCTTTCTTTTTTCCCTACGGTACGCTCCCTGGTACGCTCCGCGGTGCGCATACCGGGCGCTCCCCCGCGCAAATCGAATTTATTTTATTTTTTTGCCCCGCTGGGCCCTTTTATGGCCCCCACATCAAACCTAGGGGGTCAGGGGGGGGTCTACCCTGCCCCCTTTTGGTCATTTCCCTGAGACAAAAGATGGCGGCCGCACCGGACTGTTTGGAATGTTTACGGACACCAGAGAGAGAATCAGCTTTCCGCGCGCGAACTCGCGTAGGGCGCTGGTTCGCGCCCTGGTGCGCGTACCGGGGCGCGCTTACAGATATATATATATTTTTGAACCTAAATTACTCAAAATCCACTGGAGCACATATCTTGAGACATAGCAAAGGCACATCGAGCTAACAGTCCCTACAATTTTGCCAAGTTTGGTGGAAATCCATTCAGCCGTTCGGGCTAAAAGTGAGGTCGACCGCCCTATGGAAATTAACATGGGGAAAACACATTTTGGGACACCCCTTTTTTCTCGGCCCCCGCTTGACAAACTTTCAGGGAAGGACCGGAGCACCGCGAGGCAAATTTGAGGAAATTTTCAGGCAGATTCCTCAACCGGCGCCAAAGTAATTCCCAATAGAATGTTGCGATTTTCCTATTGAAAATAATCCTAACTATAACTACCTACTGATGTGTATCAATATATAAGAAAATTCAAATTGTGTAAGTACCTTAAACAGTTGAATGCTAAGACTAAATCAAATTTACCATCTGCCAGTGTAACTGCTATGCCAAACTTGGCTGCAGGTGACCATGATCTGCTAATGGATTTACAATCAATTGTTAATGTGACGTCGAGCTCTCAAACTACCATTCCCTCTCAGGGAATGCAAGGCAGCCAGCTGGAGTTTCCGTACCTAAATACTCAAGATACTGATAACATCGGTAACAAAAAACCTGACACCCCTTTCAAGAGAAAATCTAAGTTCGTGCCTATAATGACAATAGATGCCATCGATGTGGTCAATGACATTGTAGTTTCACAAATAAAAAAACTGAACATTAAAACATTAAGCACCAAAAGGAGACTAACTACTCAAGAAAGGAGCTATGGGGCACTAATGGAGAAATTAAAAAAGCAAAATAACGTCGTAATAAGAAACTCGGACAAGGAGGGGAATATCGTGTTGTGGCCCCTTAATGACTATCTAACCGAGGCAGAAAGACAGCTTAACGATGTACAGTGCTACCATCACAGCACGCCCCTTAGATATAAACAGATGCAAGATGAACTATGCAGTAAATTACTGGCCTGGAAGTGCAAATGACTCCTAAGCTTAGATGAGTTCAAATTTTTGAAAAAAGAGTTTCCCAAAACACCAGTGATCTACTTTATACCCACAATTCACAAGAATAGGGAACAACCACCTGGACGACCAATTATTGCGGCCTGTGATGGGCCACTTGAAAATATGTCCAGGTATATAGACTTTTTTCTTCAAGAACATGTACAAAATCTTGAATCCTATGTAAAAGACACCAGGGATTTCTTGTGGAAAATTGGTAAAGTTGAATGGCAGGAGGGGTACAAGTTAATTACTCTAGATGTAACATCTCTATATACGTGCATAAGAAATATTGATGGCATCAAAGCAGTAAGTTATTTTCTAGCAAGGAGACCGATACAGTTCACATCACACAATAGGATGCTTATGGACATGTTGGTTTTCTGTCTGGAACATAACTTCTTTCTATTCAGAAAACAAATTTTCCGGCAAGTACAGGGTGTGGCAATGGGGGCCAGCTTCTCCCCCAGCTACGCTTGCCTATTCATGGGCTGGTGGGAGGAGCTGTTCCTCTAGAGACAACATGGTGACACATACAAGGACAAAGTTATATCGTGGCTACGATATATAGATGACCTGATGATTGTATGGAATGGGACGGAGGGGGAAGCAGAGGAGTTCATTGCCAACTTGAATCATAATGATATGAATCTGAATTTCACATCGCATATCAGTAGGGAGCAAATCTCTTTCCTAGATGTTTTAATTAAAATAGAAGCTCTCAAGATTAGTACTACATTATATAGGAAGGAAAATTCTGGGAATACATTACTGCATGCGACAAGCTCACATCCAGCACACCTCATACACAGTATCCCCTATGGGGAAATGCTTAGATTGTGCAGAATATGCAGCAGTGAGGCTGAACTGGTTAAAAACCAACAGGAAAGTAAATTAAGATTCATTGATCGAGGTTACAGTGCCAAAACTATCAAATGCGCAATTCAAAAATCCAGGGCGAGGGAGGATTTGTTGGTACAAACTAGTACATTGTCAAAATCCCAAGAAAAGGTAACATCAATAGCAGATGGGAGCCCAAGACTTATATTAACCTATAACCGTCAGCACAAACCATTGCGCCAAATAATTAAGAATAACTGGCACATAGTAAAGGAGGACCCCGTCATAGGTAACTCACTTCCTGAATATCCGGCCATAACATTCAGAAAGTCCACATCTATGGCAGATATTCTAGTAACTAGTAGCCCAGAATGTAAAAATAGTATGGACTGGCTGAAGGCAAGGAAGGGGTTCTTCAAATGTATCAGCTGTAAAGCCTGTACATTTGGTACAAACAGAACAACCTATATGACAGCCTTTGGCTCAAAACCCCAAATGATTAAACAGCATCTAACGTGCAGAAGTGAATATGTAGTATATATCTTCGAGTGCAGCTGCAATCTTAGATATGTTGGAAGCACAAAACTGCCTGGGTACCAAAGAATACTACAGCATATCAGGGCGATAACCAACAGTGACCCTAGCTACCTGGTAGCCCGTCACTTCAAGGAACATCATGAGGGAAAAAACAAAGATCTAAAATACTATCTGATAGATAGTGTCCCCATCCATAGAAGGAAAGGTGACAGGGAAGGGATGCTGCGTCGTCTGGAAACCCATTATATTTTACTATTGGACAGTAAACAGCCCTATGGATTAAATATGGGTGAAGATTTGTACACATATCTAGACTTGCAGGTAGCACATGATTAAATAAGTGCCCTTACCAACTTACTATACAATCAATATATTAGCCTGTCCATAAAAACATGTCCCTATGTATGAGAAATGGATTTAATGTGTCTACAAATGACGTTTCTATAAATGGTTTATCTGCACATTTGTAATTTTATGGAATCACATAATATTTTGTATTTTAGATGATAGGAATATTAACTGTTTAATTTTAAGTATGATTTCAATTAGTTATTTATATTATCTATTGTATAGTATATATTTTTAGGTCTAATGGACCTCATTTAATTTTAGTTTGGACATGAATTAGCTGTTTTAAACATTTTTTAATCCAAGGAATGTTTTTTCAGCTAATTGTGGGAAGCATGTTCTTGAACTAGGAGAAAGTAAATGTTTTGTCCATTCGGCCTGTGTTCCTAGTGCTGTGAAAAACACCAGCGCATATCGAAACGAGAAAACATAACAATATCTAACTAATTAGTACAAACCGTACAATGGTGATAAAAACATGATATTTAGCCACATATGCACTTTATTCTTTATGCACTTTAGCACTTTTGTTTAAAATACACCAGTATGGTGAATTATTGGGTGTTCCTGGGAAGAAGCACAACACACAAAGCTTTGAAGAGAATGAAACATATGTACTTGGGAAATCAGTTAGTGATTGCATTTGTAGGTAAAAATGGAAGCGGGGAGATATACACATATACAAAAAATATAAGAATCAAATATATGTTACACTTAGTCATGTTGATAATATGACTGTGCATTTAAGCAAAGCATTGCAAAATAGAAAATCTGTATTTTACAGGTATTTGTAAATATTTTTCTATTTTAACCGCATAACGTATTTATTGTATTTTACAATTACTCTCTGTCCTTGTATTTCACAAAGATTATCTACATGTATATCACGCAAGTTGTATATTGTATTTAACGTGTAATTATTACTATCAAATACTTGAAGTAACCCAAGAAAAAGAAAAACAGACTGTAGAACATGTGAATATCTCTTTTATGTTCATTACTGCACTTGCACTTTAAAAGGGAATGTGCTTCACGATTATGTTGTCATGTGATTAAGGCAGGGATCTGCCGAAACGCGTCGTGAGAGCTGTTGGTGGCGTTTTAATAAGAAAATAAACTAAATTGCACCAAGTTGGGTCTGCCTCGTCTTCTTTGTGAACCCGGCTGAAGTTGGTGGCTGGAGCGAGTACTATCGAAGAATATATATACATATATATATATATATATATATATATATATATATTCACAAAAAAAACCATAGGTTTTAGGCCTTATATAGTTAGGAATTAACATATAAAAAACCATTGAAATTCCTCCTATATAGTTAGCTGGACATTTTATTGATATAAAACCAATGAAATTCGACATATAGTTAGGTGCACTAACTATATATTTCGCGCATCCGCAATCCAATGCTGATGATGTCAGATATTACATCATTCATGACATGGTCAGTGACATCACTGATGACATCACTGATGACATCATCCAGTGTCTGTGTGTTTTTGTAAAGTTTAAATATGTTTTACATATTGAAGAATGAGAGGATGTATAAGAGTATGGATGAAGGATTTGATTGTATAAGTGAGTAAGTATGTGTTGGTATATCTGTGAAAATGTAAACTGTTCTGTGTTTAACTGTATAGATGAAGAAATCAAAGTGTGATTGATTCTTTACAGGACTAAGTAGGTGTGTGAGTAACTCCATGGATGAGTGGCAGTGTGTGAGTATCTGCATAGGTGTATGAGTGCATATGATAGTGTTGCAATGATAAGTGACAGTATGTACGAATGGCCTTATGGGTGAATGAATGAATGTACATGTAGACGTAGGAATCAGTTAGTGGGTATGTAGTAAATGGTGTGTCAATAGTTTCAAAAATGATACTCTGTATTTTACACTAGGTGTATTAGAGTGTAAGGAGGTGCATTGTATTATCACATGAAGTATATCATCAGTGGTGTAATTATTGATGTTAAATGAGCTGTCATCAGTGATGTCATCAGTGATGTCACTGACCATGTCATGAATGATGTAATATGTGACATCATCAGCATTGGATTGCGGATGCGCGAAATATATAGTTAGTGCACCTAACTATATGTCGAATTTCATTGGTTTTATATCAATAACATTTCCAGCTAACTATATAGGAGGAATTTCAATGGTTTTTTATATGTTAATTCCTAACTATATAAGGCCTAAAACCTATGTTTTTTTTAGGGAATTTCATTGGTTTTTTAAAGGCTAATTCCTAACTATATATAGTGTATAACCTATGGTTTTTTCAGTGAATATAAATATATATGTGTATATATATATATATATATATATATATATATATATATATATATATATATATATATATATATATATATATATATATATATATATATATAAGAAAGGAGAGAACTCTTGGTAGTTCTCAAGTTTAGGTGGAAAGCAGCTCCTGTTAGAGCACTCTCAACACCAGCGACACTCTACATTTGCTCACCTCAAATGTCAGTTTTTCTAATAAAGTCTTTAAGCATAGGATTAGCACAGTTCTATCCACGCCGAGACAGAATATATATATATATATATATATTCACTGAAAAAACCATAGGTTATACACTATATATAGTTAGGAATTACCCTTTAATGAAACCAATGAAAAAAAAAAATATATATATATATATATGTGTATATATATATATATATATATATATATATATATATATATATATATATATATATATATATATATATATATATATATACACATATATATATATATATATATATATATATATATATATATATATATATATGCTCTCCTTCTTTTTTGCATATATATATATATATATATATATCGCGCTCACAACTCCTCTGTTATATCAAAAGATGCTGCTCTCACGGAGATGCTTTTCAAGTTTCTTTATTGCAGGCAAAACAAACGCGTTTCGGCGTGATGCCTTCCTCAGTGTTCATTGGACACTGAGTGGGACTGGTTTAAAAACATTATCAATCGGGAATAGCTAAAAAGAAAGGAAGAAAGTGTCTGGTATTTACAAAGACGCCATCTTTGAAAGGTAAATTCTTACTTCATTCTATGCATTATTTTACAATATTTACAAAACGAATGACCTTTCACATTTCATAAATGTGCATAATAAATATTAAATATTTACAAATCATATATATATATATGATCTGTAGGTCTGTTTCTGTGGACTAATAATGTAGTAATATAGCTATCCAAATACTTGTAATTAAATAATATATGTCAACAGGAATATTCCCAGATATGCAAAGAGTTAAATATGCTGGGCCTCATTCACGAAAAGTGAAGCATCGCTGCGTGAAAACAGCGATGCGCCACTTTTCATTGCGCCCTCCTTGCGACATACTGGATGCGCCATATTTATAGTATGATGCATCATGTCGCAAGGAGTTACAGATACGTCAGTTTTTCTGACGGCTGTGTAGGCGCAAGAAAACTACGCATTGCTGGAGTGTGTCACAAAAGTGACGCAACTCCAGCAATGGGTTATTTCACATAGGCAAGTACCATTTTAAATGCTCCTGTGTCAGTCTTACTTACGCCTGCTGTGAGGCAAGCGTAAGATATTGACACATTTGCGTCCTAGAAGTGGCACAGTGAAATCTCACAGATTTCACTGCATCACTTCTACGAGGCTTACTTGCATCAGATCGCCCGCCGTGCATACATTATACCTGGCACAGGTATAATGTGGTGCTGGGGTTTACAAAGTGACGCATCTACCTAGATGCGTCACTTTCTAAACATCACACAACATGGTGCATTTTTACGCTGCTGGTGTGTCACACAAAAGTGACGCACCGTCGGCGCAAAAGTGACGCAAGGGCTCATAAAGAAGCCCCGCTGTTTATTGTTACTGTTGACTGCATGGAAGAGCCATGTTCTTTAAAGCCGTGACCTCGAGTGAGCCTTGACGCCCATTTCCTCCCTGGATTCAGGTAATAAATAGCACATTTGCTGCTACATACCTGCATATATGGATTAGGTATTGCTACTTTCCATGCGTGTAAGTAGGTAATAAAAGTATTTACACAGAAAGTAAGATAAGTATGGGCCATACATATAATCTCATTAGGAGAGTAGACACTTAGTGCGTCCCAGTGAGTTCGCCACAGTAAGCATTTACTGCGGTAACAGCATGGGATTTAACCTTTGCATTTTAGTAATAAAAGTATAAATGGAGGCTAAATAATACATTTGTTATCAATAACATATTGGTTCTCGTTTCTTTCCACCAGCACGGCATAAATACATATGACGTAGCGGTGAACACATAATCAAAACATAAGAAACTACTAACAATAATTAGTAATGTATAAATAACTCGCCTAGGTCGACTATGGGCATTACATTTGCAAAATAATAACTGCTGGGCCTGAGGTTTTGTTCAGAAGACCAAAGCCGGCACTATCGAAAGTGGGGTGCGGGGGGCGGAATCTGCCTCGTCTTGTGTCCACCTGATGCCTCTTTACTCTTCCGGCAGACAGTGCAGGTCCCTTTAATTCACACAGGTTCTCTAACAACCCTGCTTTCGCGCCTTTTCTGTGTTTTTCCATCATTCTCTTTGCTCCTACTTTTCCCTTTTGTGGTTTTCTCTCCCCTGCTCTGTATCAAAGTCTGATTTGGACAAATAATTGCCGGTCATCAAAAATGAGTTCCGGTGGGCACCATTAGCATCCACCGGCTCAAATTATGCACTGTGGACAACCAACCTCTCATCTCAAGGAAAACCAGCAAAGCACAAATCATGTAACTTCCATGTTGACAAATATCTACTAAGCATCTAAAATTAAACACAACCGAACAGCCACAACTAACAATGGCAATCACAGAACAAGAAGGCGCTACGATGCAATACTAATGGAAGAAGGCGCTACACAATCTACTCATAACCTAAAATATAAAATGCACCAAGGTACCTTTGATGCATCTTTGTATTAATAATATATCCCTGGGTGTGCTTGTTAAGCATCAAACTGCGCCTCTATAGTCAAAACGAATATTAACGTAGATCTGAAGTAACTGTACCGATCCATGTATTTGTAACATTCAATTCGTGAATCTATCCCGTGGCCTTGTGCACACAATGTATCATGTTACCCTTAACGCATCTATACATACATAAAGTATCCCTATACTTAGAGCTAGATATATCTAAACTCGCACGTGCCAGCACGCTGTCTACAATGCACGTATGCACCTCTGAAGCCTGAGTTACGAAGGCACATCGCGTGCATTCATTTAATCTGGTTCATGTCATCTTTCTGCTGCTTAAACCTCACCGCCCTGTCAAAACGACGAAAGACTGAACAGCTGAAATTCGGCCATTTGCCTTTGCCAGCACGCCGCCCGCCCTGACACGTGCACGGTCCAGGTGTGGTCGTGGCGGTGCTGCGTCTGTCGAGCAGTGTCCAGATGTTGAGGTGAAGCGTCTGGACGCGCAGTGGCCAGACGTGTAGGTGGCGCGCCTCTGCATGCAGTGCCCAGATTTGGAGGCTACGGGGCTGGACTGTGCAGGCAGGGCTGCAGGAGGAGCCAATCAGCGCTCACGACGACGTCTCCTCTTTTACCGGGGCTCCTCAGCACACGGGAGCCCCGCACCAGCCGGCATCATTATCCGGTCTCCCCCTTGGCACGGGAGACCGGCAGGCACAGGCTTCCCCCAGGCAGGGGGAAGCGGAAACCATGTCCTCCCGGCCCCGCCCACAACCAGGCGGCGGCCATCCTGAGGCGGCTCGGGCCGCGGCGGTGATCTCGGGGGTAAAACGAGGGGTGAGCACCCTCGAAATTTAAATAAAACAGATAAAAATAAAAGAGAGAAGCCCCCCAAGCCCCCCCCCAACCCCCCCCCAAAAAAAATCGCGAAAAATCGCGGGGTGCGCGCACCCGTGCGCGCTTATAGATATATAATTGATTTCTCTTCTAATTTTCTCAGGAACCACTGGAGGGATTTACACTATTTTACCAAAAGCGTGATCTGCATACCAGACACTACCATCTTGACAAGTTTGGTGTCATTCCCTTCAGCGGTTCAAGCTGTAGCTGAGTCTAAAGATCCTATGGAAATTAACATGGGGAAAACACGTTTTGGGACCCCCCTTTTTTCTCAGGCCCCACTTGACGAATCCCCCCCAAACTTTCAGGGAAGGAGCGAAGCGGAGCTAGCCATCTTCTTTGAGAAATTTGCGAAGATTCATCAACCAGCGCCAAAGTTATTCCCAATAGAACGTTGGGGATTTCCTATGTAACTAGGTCCTAACTATATATACCTACTGGCTACCGCCAGTAGGTAATATATATATATATATATATCCGCAAGGTACTTTTACTCATCCGAATAAAACGTCACCGACACTCTGGAAGTTGCTGTGCACGTAGAATTTTTAATAAGGCAGGAAAACAACGCGTTTCGCTTTGCAGCTTGATCACGTTTACAAAGTGAATCACCAAACAATTATCCGTTTACTCTTTCCCGAGATCTAGAAAGAGGACCAAACACCCAAAGTGTATCAAAATGGGTACCAACATGGCAGACATGTTTTTAGGAGCAAAATAGCGTATGTGTGTATAATGCTTAACCATATAAGTCATTCATATTCACAAAGAAAGTTATGAAAACAGATAAATACATGCATATGTTATTTAGCGAGCACGAAATCATAAATTAATCAAATTTAGATTTCGGTGTAACAGCCATATTTGCATTGTTCATGAACGTTGTAATTGGGCATTAATGTTTTTTTACATCAAAATCACATGCCAACATTGCACGAAACAGATTGCATTCGGAAAACATATTAAACTACCGTTCGCCACAGCGGGCGAGTGTCAGTACAGGGCCACGCCCAAGTGGGAAAATGTCATAAGCAAACCCATATTTTCTCGTCGAGTTTACATGATTATATTAATGTATAGAATATATAAAGTCCAAGCCCAAGTGGGCAAGTTCATTCCACTGTTTTCCAGTGCAATTTTCGTTGTAGTTGATTCAATTGAAAGTCCATGCCCAAGTGGGCAAGCCGATCTTACACCATGGTCATGAGAACATAATTGTCAAGGCGTCAATCTCCAACTTTTCAAAGTCCCGCAATTTTTCAAAAACTATCACAATACTTGATCAGATCTAACACGCTCCTTATTCTGTCACATCAGTTCATGAGGTACCTAAACACAAGATGTTAAAAAAAGGAAAGTTAAAAACTGACTTACACAAATCGTATTGCAGACACTACTGTAGTTCATAGTTTAATTCATTATTCAGCAAGATGTACGGCTAATTCTTCATGCAAGTTCAGACCATTAGGCATCATACTCTCATAGTCAATAATGTAGCGCGACTCTAGTTGTCGTAGGGCAAGTTTCTTATTACCACCACGTGTACCAAGGGTGATCTTATCTATGACTACCATCCTCACTTGATTTTCATTCTGAAAATGATGACTGGCAAAATGGCGAGCCACTCTGTTGGTGTTTTACAATTTTAAACCAGTCCGTTCCCCGATTGTAGTTCAGCCTGCCAGCCTTGGAAAGCGAGTTGAAGTGCGAACTCGCTATATTTTGGACTTATATCTGGTCACTTTCTGTGACTGCGACAAGACGGCAAGGCGCAAGGAATTGTGGGCTCTGTAGTGCGCTTGAGCGGACGTCCTGATCAGCGTATCCGAGAGAAGTCATTATAAGGTCAAATTCAGGTTTCTTCCTCATATTGCTTGCGAATCAGTAGAGGTTTTTGAAAAATGTGTTTTGAATGACATTAAGAAATTGAGATTGAAACGTATACCTAATAACATGAAAAATATTTCCTTTGACCAAAAACATGCCATTGATAACCTCAAGTCAGACAGCACAATAGTGAGTCGTAATGCAGACAAAGGGGGGAATGTTGTAGTCCTTGATAAAACTAAATATCTCGCTGAAGGTCACAGACAATTGGGAGATACAACTTGCTATCAACCATGTACTCACTCTGATTTAAGAACAGCTAAAAACTGCTGTGAGGTGTGTGACTCTGTGCATAGATGTGTGAGCGGTGGATTCACTAGATGTATGGGTTTAAAAGTGCATGTGGAAACATCTGTATGGGCAGTTGACTGTGTGCATGAGTGTATTGGTGAGTGAATGGATATCTCAGTGCTACATGTCCAAGTAAGTACATATGTAAAACACAGTACATGTGAGGGTTGACATATATAAATAACTGTGCATAAGAGCCAGTGAATGTGTGAGTGGCTGTATGGATCATTGTAAACTTGTATCAGGGATTGTATAAGAGAGTAAATATGTGTTAGTATATGTTTGAATAAGTAAGGTGTGTATAACTGTTTAGATGAGGAAATGGAGGTATGATTGATTCTTTGCATGACTGACTAGGTGTGTGAGTAACTCCATGGATGAGTGACAGTCTGTGACTGTCTGGTTACACTGAGTGTATCTAAGGTTTTATTAGAGTCTGAAGAGGTTCATCGTAATATCACATGAATGATGTCATCAGTGATGTGATCAGTGATGTCATTTGGGATGTCATCAGTGATGTCATCAGTGATGTCATTTGAGATGTCATCAGTGATGTCATCAGTGATGTCATCAGTGATGTCACTGACCATGTCATGAATGATGTAATATGTGACATGATCAGCAGTAGATTGCGGGTGTGCGATATATAGTTAGTGCATCTAACTATATATGCGAATTTCAATGGTTTTGTGTGAGTAAAATATGGTTTTGCAAATGCTAATTCCTAACTATATATGGTCTATAACCTATGGTTTTTTCTGTGAATTTCATTGGTTTTTTAAAAGCTAATATCTGTAGCTGTAAAATGTATTTTTCTTTAAATCCAAAAATATATTTTATATGTTTATGATTAATTTTTTTTAAATATTTTTTTTTTCGCTCCCGGTTCGCGAACCGGGAAGCTTTCCATTAGCTCAATTTGATGCCGCGACCCGGTCCGCTAACTGGTAAACGTTCCGTTTGCGTAACTGGCGCGTTAGAAATCAACATCGTGACGCGTCGCGGAAGCGCGACATATCACGTTGCCGCATAATGCGTCTTATGACGCGCCGCGTTAGCGCACCCGGAAGTGCTCCGGACCGCGAACGAGGCGCGAAACGCAGCTTTCCGGAAGCGAACCGGAGCGCGGCGCGCAACGCTTAAAGTAAGCGGAACAGGTCATGTGACTTGTTCATAAAACTTTTCATTGGTTCATTTCACTTTTGGTTTCCTAATGATGTAAGACTAGGTCATGTGACCTAAAAATAAGACTTTTCATTGGTTTAGAACTATTTTTTTTCCCAAATGATGAAAGCCCCCACCTTTTTTCTCACTCTGACTTTCAACTTTGAGAAAGGAAGACCTATTTTGGAAAATGGCTTCACTAGTTGCTTCAGCTGCTGGATCCCCACCACCACCACCACCACCTCCTCAAAAGAGAGGACCACCTCCACAGTTCCTGTCAAACCCAGAGGAGGAAGAGGATGAAGAAGAAGAAGAAGAAGAAGAAGAGGAAGAACAGGCACCACAATTTTTAAAAGAGTTGCCCCGGGTATCTAAAAAAAAACTAGTTTTATTTGGCAGTTTTTTTCAATTCCAGCAGGAAAGAAAAAAGTTAATGCACGCTATGCGACGTGCCTAATTTGCAAGGATGAGTTATCTAGAGGCACTGAAAACAAATATAGTTATGGGAACCACACTATGCATCGTCACATGCAGAGGGGGCATCCTCTGAATTATAGCCGGGCAGAGATGCGTGACCTGCAAGATAACCCTCCAACTTCTGTGGCCAGGACATCAGCAGAAATATCTCTGTCGGTTGCAGAAGAATGAGATACAGTGCCAAACATCCAGAAAAATGTTGTGCATATGAAAATTGTTTGCTTATATTGTGGCGCCTTATTTTCATGTGCGAATATGAGTGTTAAGTTAGTTAATTTAGCATTTGAAAAACACCAATGCCCTAAACGCCACAAGAAAGAATTTTTTTTTTTTGCTCTTGTTGAGACCCTTTCAATACCTGTTTTTTGTTCTTTCCCTTTAAAAAAAACACAAAAAAACATAAAATTGTTCAAAAAATACAAAAAAAACAAATAATGTTCAAAAAAGAAAAAAAAATATAAAACAACAAAAACATTAAAAAAAAAGTTCTTTTCAGAACTACCTCCCCTTTATACAAAAATTGCTAGAAAGTGTAACACTCTGGCATGCTGTTTTTTTTAGTTCGCTTTCCGGTTCGCTCGCCGGTACGCGAACCGGGAGCTAACCCCAACATTTTTTAAAAAAAAATAAAGGAGTAAGTACAAGGGAAGTAAACAGAGAGTAATGTTAAAAGAAAGACAGCTATAGGGACTAAACCAGAGATGCTGTTTAATAGATTTATTTACCGAAGAAAAGATGGAAGAGGATATAATTGTGGAAAACAAAATAGATAAGGAAGTGAAAGAATCAAGCATTGAAAATGCAATAGGTCACACAATAGAAGAGTTTGTCCTTTTGGTTTTGCAAATGGATGAGTGGCGTTGCGTGGATGAGTGGCATTGCGTGGATGATTGGCATTGCGTGGATGATTGGCGTTGCGTGGATGATTGGCGTTGCGTGGTTGAGTGGCATTGCGTGGATTAGTGGCGTTGCGTGGATGAGTTGCGTGTGTGAGTGGCGTTGCGTGTGTGAGTGGCGTTAGTGTGGGGAGGGGGGGACGAGAAATGCACACGGCGGACAGGGGAGGGGACGGAGCGGGGAGAGCAGAATGAGGGTCTAAAGCAGCTGGGGCCTTTGAAGTGAAGCTAATCTTCACTTCAAAGGTGTGGGAGGAGTGCGGCTGAGGGAACAGACGGCGATTTGGTAATGTGCACACGCATTTTAGGTCAATGCACTTGCGCATTGACCTAAAAGCCACGGGCACAGCTCCAAATTTCCACATTTAGTTAAACTTTGTTTAAAGCTCTATAGTCTGAAGCCCTATAGTAGGTGAATGTGATAGAAATGTAACGAAAAGAGTAGAAAACATTTACCTTATAATTGTTGTTAACTTATTCACTTTTTTTTTCATACTTTCAATCTGTGAAAGAAAGAACAAGCATTTGAAAAATATTAAAACATGAATTTAAAAATTAGAAAAGACAAGGGAAAAGATTGAAGGACAAACAGTTTTTCAACAACTTTGACATTTACAGAAGCCTCTGCTTCTCCAGGCCCCCTACACAGTCCTAAAGATATATATTTTAAACTAACAGTATCTTGATGCTGATGAAGTGAGGCCTATTTTGGAACATGGTGCATCTTTTGCACTGCTGATGTCTCACAACAGTGATGCAATGGCAGCGCAAAAGAGATGTAAAGCCATCATAAAATTGTCCCTAACATTTTAAATGATTGTTTCAGGATGCAAATAAGATGTGTCCTTTCCAGAGGTTTGTTTGAGGTGAGGCCTACTCAGGTTAAAAAAAAAAAACAGTACCCAGAAGTGCAGCACTGTATGCATTAACTTTGACACTTACAGAAGCCTCAGTTTCTCCATGTCTACCTCACATTTCTAAATGTATATCATAAGTACAAAAAGTAGAGAATTTATTATACATGTTAAATGGTTTATTTTTGCTGTTCTCAGAATGTATCAAATTTCACTAAAATCAGTGACTTGAAGGTATTCATCATGTAACAGCGGGGAAAAAAAAACACAATCAAAATGATTGTGTTTAAAAAACCCATACAACATAAGAAATCAGAATTCAAAACTCCTTAAAATTAACTTACTTTCCATAATGTCGAAGGATGTCCTATGAACAGCTTACACTCTGTTGTGCTGTTAATATTTTCAGCCAGCCACTTTCTGAAAGAAAACCTCTATCGTTTTGAAAAATATGTTACATACGATAAAAGACTTCTCACATTCTACCACATGTTTCCACAAGGCCAAATCATGTTAGAGCGATTTACAACTCTTGGAATTCTTGTAAGCAAATCCCGTCATTTTCTATTTTCGCAACTTTCAGAAAGAAAACGTTTAAGATTACTTTCACAATCCTGGACTATTAATATCTTACCCTTGTTGCTCACTCATGTTCTACATTTCCTATGACACTGATACTGCTTACTATGAAGCAGAGTTACTTGCATCAGGTTTATATTTTTGAATTTTTAAAATGACATTATGATCCAAAGTTTGGATAAATAATCTAGACGACATTGCAGACTTACATTCCCTCTACTCCATGAACCTCTAGAAATTGCTCAGAACAAATCCAGAGATTCTGTCCCTAAAATTTTGGTTTTAAAAACACCAGGTAAGAATTTTTAAGGTCAAAAGGCAATTTCTTTTTTAAAGTTAAAGCAGAATCGTTGCAGAATGACCAGCCGTTTCTGGACTTTAAATAAGTTGTGTAATGTCCTGATGTTGTTGTAGGACCGTCATGAAATATAATTGCTGCAGTTACAAAAGTCCTTCCTGATATTGACAACTGCGAAGCAACACATTTTTTTATTAAAGTTGTCAATTTTGTTCCATCAGTCCTACATCGTTGGAACATTAAAATGACATACAGGCCATATCTTCGTAAAAATAATGTTGACATAATTTCAGATTTACATTGGCTACACTCCATGTTGTGATCAGCTGCTTTTACTAGCTTATGAAAGGACACTGATTTACTGTCTGGCAAAGTTAAATATATAAATCTTTCAGAATCTACACTAGTAGTACTTGATAGCCTACAATTCTCGCAGTCATGCTGCCATTGATAAGAAAGGCCAAATAGATAATCTACATCTACACCCTCATCTTGCAATACATCAAGCATATACATTAAAAACTCCTGACAATCCTGCTGAATATTTTCAGAGAATTCTGTTTGACCTGAACATTCGTCTAACAGAAAACGAATTTCAGACACACTTTCTACTCTCGTTTTATCAGCACTACATTTCTCTAACACAGAATTCAACAAACAGCATAAACTTTGTTCCGAATTGATCACAATCTGTTCTTTGAAAGTCTCTAGTGAAAAGAGAACATTAACCACTACATTAGCATAGCAGTTGACACCAGAACTATTTTCAAATTTGAAACCAACAACATCTTCAACAGAATCCATTTTCTTTCTGCTTATAATTTCAGGTTCATCAACTTTTCGTCTTTTTGCTATAACCTCCCTACTATTGGTCACATTTCTTCGTTTCCGGCCTACCACACGTTTCTCAAACAAAGGATATTGAGGCAAATGTGGCGCATACTCTCTTCTTAACCTATTGTATTCCTTAACACAATCTAGATCTGCACAAATGTTTGTGACATCACAGTCGATCAAGTACAATCCCGATAAAGTTCTAACTCGTGACAATGCCACATAAGCCATACCCTCCTTGAACACAGAACTGCCAATATTCACTAAAGCACTATCTACACTTAAACCTTGCGATTTATGGATTGTCACCGCATATGCCAAGCAAACAGGAAACTGCTTACGGCGCACATATAAGTCTTTTACAAGCAAAAATCTAGCAGAAGAACGACCAATTAGCTGTACTTCCTCAATGCCATCAAATTTAATTTTTAAAAATTCAATACCATCTCTATTTCTGTATTTTTCAAAATCAACAACATTACCCATTGATCCATTTACCAGACCTCTTTCAACATGTAAATTCCTTCTCAAAATGATTCGGCAATTTAAGCACACATTCAAAGTCTTTTCAAAACCCGCAGTTTTAGATATAGTCTTCTCTAATGAATCCAATTTAGATTTCAAATTCTCAGACAAAATAATTGTTGCTCCCATATGCTCTATTTTGTCAATAGCTTCAAGTTTCACAATCTCTTGTTTTTCTAAATTCAACATTTTGTTGTTGAAGATGGCACATTCTGCAAGAGTTGGCATCAAACATATTCCAGATTTCTTCTCAGTAATTTTCTTAAAAATATTCTCAGGTACAATGTCTTGTTCTGGATATAAATTTGACAGTAATCGTGCATGTAAAGCTTCTTTCGCATACTCGGTCACTTTTCCAATTCTAACATCTTGTAAAATATTCTTGTAATCTTCATCCTTCGCCTGACGCATATTTTCATGCAGTTCAGCATAATTGAAGTTTAACTATATATTTACATTGCCAATGCTCCCTAGGCACTTCCTGGTATCTTCATGCGTGAGTATTTTGAACACAGGTTGTCCTTTCACTGGTGTTAGCTGCAGAAGATCTCCGAAAACAATAATGTGTTTGCCACCAAATAACACATCATACTCTGTTTTAAGAACTTCTTGCATTCTCAAATGCACAAAGGCAAGCATGAGATTTGAAACCATGCTTACTTCGTCAATGATAAGAAGTTTCATTTTCCCCAAGACTCTTGAAACTTCACAACAAGCATCTCCAGATAACTTGTGGTATTGTAATTTGTTGTCATGCTCCACTGGCAACATCAGTAGACGATGCAAAGTAATACCTTTAATGTTATGTGCTGCCAGTCCAGTTGGAGCGGTGACAACACAAGACAGCGATGACTCAGTCCTTTCCTGCAAATAACAAGAAACTGCTTTAATGAGGAAACTTTTTCCAGTTCCCACTTCTCCACTCACGTACAATCGGACAGGCTTCAACGACGTACATGAGCACTCTTTCTTCTCATGATTTAATCCATGCTCAATTTGCTTGGTAACTTCGTCATATATTTTCCTCTGCTCAACGTTGAGTTGTCTTTCCAAGTCTTCTAAGTTACCCGCATCCTCCTGAGCATGTGCCATGGCTCTTTCTACTTCATTCATGGCAGTGGCGGCTTCATTTTCGATAACAGGTCCTCCTAGTGGATCCTGACTCAATGAAACAGTACTCTGACTGTCCTGAGAACTGTCTCTAGCAATCTCAGCTGCAATCGTTGCTTCCTGCTCGATTTCCAAAGTCAACATTTCTAGATATTTGGGAAAAGCAGAACATTCTATGGATTCCTTGGCGGCATTGAAAGAGTCTTCGTAACAAAGAAAATCTCCAAGCAGTTCTTCTTCTGCACGCCAAGGCTTGAAAAGTTGCAAGAGTGCTAAATAGAAAAACTATTTTTTTTCTGGAGATTCGCCACTCAATTTTCGATGGTTTACCAAGTGGCATTTTCTTTGCTTGACCAGACATCCCTCACTTCCAATTACAGCATACACTCCTTTCTCAATATCTTCTTTGATGTTCCTCTTGAATATGTAATTTTGTAGAACCTCATATAGACAAACATTCTCAAGGTGACTGCTTCGATTTGGATAATATGTATCTAACATGTTGGTCTTCAAAATGTCGGTACTGTTTGGCTCCTTTTCCGCCAAATACTCAATTTCCCGGACAGGTTTTAGAACTCGATTTCGCGTTGCAGCAAGACCAAGACTCGCCCAAACGATACTCCTGGATTTGGCATAGAGACTTGCTGAAGACAACCGGTCAGAACATTCGTAAGCTCCGATTTCTCGATGCGACAACATCTTCAAACTGAAACTGTACAACTTCTTGCTGAGGCTCTTTTCATGGGAAATATCCTCCCACATATCCTTCAATTCTGTCTTTTCTTTTTTGGTGATGTAAGATGTCACATACCGAGCCACAGCCATACAGTTGTCAGCCACAAACTGTATATCCATGTTAGCATTCCACATGGACAAAATCACAGGGTTGTAGTCGTTGATGTATTTGGACTCTTCGTTTCTTTTCAAATTGTATGTGTTTTTGGGTGATTTCCTCGTCACATTATGTCGCAGCGAAGACATCAAACTGTTTACTCTTCCTTTAGAAATCACCGGTCGTGGAAAGTTGAAACGACATTTGGTGTAGAACTTGTCCTTGTTTCTCAATTTACGACGACAGTACTTTCCACAATGATGGCTTTGGAAACGTAGAACTTGTTCTCTTAGGCTTTTCTTCTCCTTTGCGTTTGGAACAGCACACGTATAATACTGTTCTATGAAACTTATCACTAAGTCATCCGGATCTGTTCCAAATTTAGGTGCATCCTTGATCCATAGCAGCATATGTATATGAGGAGCACCTCTTGCTTGGTATTCCTTTCTCCAGAAGAAATCCAACACCTCTCCAAAAGGTGGATTCTTCTTATTCATGATGAAAGACATCATAGCTTCAAATCTATGATTGAAGTACCTGCATACATTCACTGGATCCAAAGAGCACAGTTCTCCGGGTGTCTTGAATTCAATATTTTCAATGTTTCCATTTACCTCTCGTAGAAATTCAAGTAAGTCTTCCCAGCTATACTCGGCACAGCTCAGAGTGAGGAACCATGTCGGAGTTCCTAAGTTCCTCAGCATACATTTTAAATCACTATGACGACGGTACCAGTACTCATTAGTACCACGCTGACACGCCATGAGATTAATTAGGTGAGAATCCAAAATACTGTCTTGGACATTGACTTTATCCATAAAGTCCCTTGCCGAGATGTTTTGCATCTGTATACCACTTTTCAAGATGTGGTTCACTGCATATGACAGTCCTGACAGATCGCTTTCAAACAGGAGATGAAACAAATAGGGAATGCATTGTCGAAACCTAGCATCTTCTGCATACAATCGTAAAGTCCGGTATTCTGAAGCAGGAATTTAAACAGGTCGCTCATCATATCGTCCTCCTCGACCTGTGGGAAATAGCTGTGGGAAACACCGAGCTTCTAAACTTTCCTCCCAAACACTAATGGGACTCCCTTTGGCTTGTTTCATTTGAAACAACTCAATAGCATTCCCCATAGCTTCCTTGGAATGCAAAGGATGAACACTATAATGTTCATAAATTTCTTCCTTTTTAGAGGCTTCTACTTTTTCAATTTGACCAGGACACAAATCGCTATCCTCTTCCTCACTTACTTCCTCTTCTGCAACATATACATTCTTATAGTACTTAATATTTTTTTTTAAATACAATGTTGCCTTTTTGACTTTCCTAACATCCACTAAATCTTGCCATATTTTCTTACTCTTTGTCGGAACACCATTAACTATGATAACTAGAGGTTCCTCTTCCACTTTCTCTACTCCAATTGTGTTAATGTTTTTGTTCAAATCTAGAGGCAAATAAACAACTCTTCCCTTTAATCCTCTCTGTAAATCTGATGGAGGCAACTTCCCTGTCTTTAGCTCCATTCTTACAATAGCCTGAAAGGGATGGATACTTTGAATCAAAATAGATTCATAAGTATTTAAATCCTTCAATTCAGAAGGAATCTCTACCAATTCCAGATTATTATGAACCGCCCTAGCTGGCATCTGGTTTTGGTTTAATTTGTTACAACAATAAGTACACACACGTTGATCCGATCCCAAATCAAAACAATGTTCTACCATCAAGTATGTTGCGACATCCTTCCATTCACTATTATTTTCCCTTTCACTTTTTGCATATAAATCCACTAACTTAGTCTGATTCTTATAATAAGTGCGTTGACAACACACACAAGTGAAATTAGGCCTCTCACTTGATTTCACCTGAAACGTGGCAATTTCTTTCTGAAAATTATCTGTACTGGAAACCTGTACATTATCTTCCACATTACCCTCTTCTTCTGGGTCAATTTGAACATTCTCCTCTTTACTTCCAAAGTAACAAAACTCAATTTCTTCACAAATATTCTTCACATCTATTTCAGAACCATGGAAAAGAGCAGCACATAATTGTTTAAGCATAATTGCTGGACTCTTAGCATAATACAACATTTTAATTAATTTCCTCACTTTATTATGATGCACTGCTAGCATCCTAAAATGATGAAAAACACTCTGGCATACTCTCCTGGAAAGACAAGCCAGTGAATGACCATGCAAACCTGTCACTTCTCTCACTCTGCAAGGATCTAATTCTTGCAACAACTTCATTTTCCGCTTCAAACTTTTCTTATTAAATGTCCGTACAAAATCACAAAGCAAATCGATTGAATCCTGTCGCACACTGCCAATACTACTACACTTCCAGGTGTAGACAGGACCCTTAGGACGTCTTCCTAAAACCTCATTACCTAACACCTCTTCTGTCTCTGTTGTTACAAGTTTTTCTTTTTCAACTGGACATCCATCTTTCACTTCATAAGCTCGACCACTGGTGTCAACTGCATGCACAAAATCATTATCCTGGAAATAACTCTTCTCATTAAAAAATGCCTCAGAACTTGAACTATGCATCCAGTCTCCTGAGAGAACATCACAAAAATTACTACGATTAATTATTCTCTTCCATCTACTATTTGTTTTGAAATCATAAATTACCTTGTTTACTTTCCTAATTCTGTTGACTATCAAAATAAATAACTTTCGTTTAATTTCAAATGCTTGATCAATAACTTTCTCAACTTTTTTTTTTCTCTTATAAAAAACCACTTTCTGTTGACCTTTGTTAATATTTTTTAACAAATTGCCAATAATCCTGTTGCGGAACATTCGTTTACGAATGTCCCTAAACTGTTCTTTCCTTCTGCTATCATGCACAGAGTTATCTCTTGCTCCAGCAGTAACATTTTTGATTGGCCCTTCCTTTCCGTTTAAATTGCTTCTCTTTTTATGGACTGAAACATTTTCTGTAGAAATACTTTTTTTACTACAAATTTTTCTTATGAATGTTTTCGTGGTCTTACCCGGTGCTTTCTTGGTGACTTGACAAGTTTTTTTTGTAGAGGACTGCTGCAGTAATTGATGGACCTGCTGTCTTTGACGTCTTGTAGCCTTTCTAATTCGATTCTTAGTTGGCATTTTCAAATTTTGAAATAATCTACAGTTGAATCTGTGCTAAAATATAATAAAAAATGTTATTAATCACTATTACCAAACAGTCAATCAATAACAGTCATCAAAAACTTAACACCCTGCTTGTTATTTTAACATAGAATAATTTTTAGTGCATTGGCAAATTTAGAAATCACAAATAGTAGCAATTGCTAATTGTTTTACCTGTGTTGTTTTATATGTGAATCTGAACTAATTTTACGAGCATATTTGATTATTTTAATAAAGACACTACACACATACTATTTTTGAACTATTGTTTAATTTTAAATGAAATGGTTTACATTTTTACTACATAGGCTCAAGCAGATAAGCTTCCCACCCTATATCATACAATTCTGACAAATCAGCATTCTCATCATATTCTTCATCATCCTCAGGATTTAAATGATCTAAAGGATCTACTTCCACTGACGTTTCAATGACAAGTTCAACGATAAGATCGAGATCAACTGATTGCTCATTATCACTCATGCTTGATGTTGTCGTTATCTTTAAAAAAGAGAACAACAATGAGATGTTGGAGACTAAGACACAAATCTCAGAGGCTAGAATAGTAAAATTGTTTAACAAGAGAATCATATTGCAGCTATTATTTAGCCATGTCCAGCGATGCTGAAGAGGTGAGGCCTATGTCTAAGTCTTCAGTAAACAGGACTCATCTCTTCTTAACCTAGGATAAGCCTCACCGACTCTGTGTCCCCTACACATACTTAAATGTATAGGGACAGATTTATATTAACTGACACATCCCCAGGAATGCACCAGTTAATGTGCACCACTGCTCTGCTACTCATGCTGTGGCACATTTACATTGTGGAACACCATTGAATAAAAACAGCACAGATGCGTCACACATCGGTGCCGCAAAAGCAACACATTGCACAAGTCACGTCGTAAACACGACATGTCTACTGCAATGCACAGGAGGAAGCCACACATGGCATGGTGATTCACTCCTTATGCCTGTTTCAAACAGCCATAAGGATTTGATTAAAAAATGCTATAAAGCTGACTCAGTGAAATCTTCTAAATTTCACTGTGTTACTTTTACAGAACTTTCATGCAAATGAATGCCCACCCTGCAACAAAACACCTATATGAAACCTGACGCAAGTTTCATGTGGCACAGGACTTTACAGCATGACACATCTGTCTAGATGCATCAAGTTGAAAATATGTCGCCACATAGCAAATCTTTTGCACCACCGCTGCAGAGTACAGAGGAGATAATACATGTGAAGGCCTACCAATGAAGTAAGTCATGTCCACTTGACTCTTGAACAAAGGCCAGACCTCTTTTGTGTCCGTGGACGGACCTAAACTTCATCTGCACAATGTTATTCATAAACTTAGGAAACACAGGTGATGTAATTGAAAAATGTGGAGTTTCTTTTCCTCATTGCACAATCACATCACCTGTGTTTCCTAAGTGACTTAAAATGCCCTAAGACACATGAAAGTGTTTTTTTAAAGCCTTTGCACCATTTTTGGATCACTTTTAACATGGCTATGTAAGTCAAATATTCAAAATCTAAATTTGCCAAGCACAGATGGAAGCATATTTACAAGGAATGTGCACCACGGGGAAAGGTCTTAAATTAAAATGGGAAAAATAACATCAGAGACACTTAAATGTCTTATAAATATGCCCCAAACAACCTATGAAGCTCTAGCAGTACATATCCAGAAATGTAATTGATTAAAAAAAAAACGTTTTTAAACACAACATATAAATCAATTGTATACCTACATTCAAGAGGAAATGACTTAAAATGTCCTAAAGACACATGAAAGGGGTTTTTGATTGCCCTTGCACCATTTTTTGGGACACTTTTAACATGGCTATGTAACTCAGAGAATCAAAATCTAAATTTGCCAAGCACAGGTGGGAGCATATTTACAAGGAACAAGCCACACGGCGTAAGCTCTTAATTTAAAATGGGAAAAATAACATCAGAGATACTCAAATGCCTTATAAAGAAACAGACACCATTTTTTCCTTGTGATAAATTTTAAAAGCATTCCTTTTCCTCAAAAACGACAGCATGACACATCTGTCTAGATGCATCAAGTTGTAAATAAGTCGTCACATAGCAAATCTTTTGCACCGCCGCTCCAGAGTACAGAGGAGATAATACACGTGAAGGCCTACCAATGAAGTAAATCATGTCCACTTGACTCTTGAACAAAGGCCAGACCTCTTTTTTGTCCGTGGACAGACCTAAACTTCATCTGCACAATGTTATTCATAAACTTAGGAAACACAGGTGATGTAATTGAAAAATGTGCAGTTTCTTTTCCTCATTGCACAATCACATCACCTTTGTTTCCTCAGTGACTTAAAATGCCCCAAGACACATGAAAGTGTTTTTTTAAAGCCTTTGCACCATTTTTGGATCACTTTTAACATGGCTATGTAAGTCAAATAATCAAAATCTAAATTTACCAAGCACAGGTGGGAGCATATTTACAAGGAACGTGCACCACAGGGAAAGGTCTTAATTTAAAATGGGAAAAATAACATCAGAGACACTTAAATGCCTTATAAATATGCCCCAAACAACCTATGAAGCTCTAACAGTACATATCCAGAAATGTAATTGATTTAAAAAAAAACGTTTTTAAACACAACATATAAATCAATTGTATACCTACATTCAAGAGGAAATGACTTAAAATGTCCTTAAGACACATGAAAGGAGTTTTTGATTGCCCTTGCACCATTTTTTGGGACACTTTTAACATGGCTATGTAACTCAGAGAATCAAAATCTAAATTTGCCAAGCACAGGTGGGAGCATATTTACAAGGAACTTGCCCCACGGAGAAAGCTCTTCAATTAAAATGGGAAAAATAACATCAGAGACACTCAAATGCCTTATAAAGAAGCAGACACCATTTTTTCCTTGTCATAAATTTTAAAAGCATTCCTTTTCGTCAAAAACGATTTTCAAGTAATAATTTGAAAACACTGCACAGCTCCTATGTACAAAAACACCCTGACAGTGCTAATACTTCACATTATTTTCAATTACAATTTCTCAAAGAAACAAAATCTATTGGTAAAACACTTTAGACAAAGCAACATTTTAAAAACACAGCTTTCTTCATAATTTTGTCTTTAAAGCATATTATAGTCTATCTAAATTAAATAAATCTTTTCTCACCTTAGCAAATTCTTTATGAGTTTCAAAACAGTCTCAGAAATACACCAAATTGTCTTCAGCAGAACAAAGAGTATGCACTCCAGAGGCTGCAGCTATAGAAAGCACAGAAATGCAGATATTCATTACACATATCTCTCATGTTAGCCAATCAAAACTCTTCCCTCACTTTTTTCAAATCAAAACCCTTCACCTCTCTGCCCTCTCTGCCTTTTTTGCATAGCAACCACCTCCTGAAAGACCTCTGATGTTTGCAAGTTCACACAACAATGTTTCAATTGAACTCTGAACTCTCAGTGCACCTGCGTATCCAGTGCAATCTATCATTAAATGTTTTTTCCTTGACCATTCAAATTACATCTTTCAAAGAACACATCCATGCACCCTAACTTTCTGTTTTCAGAAATGGAAATCCACCAATCACTGCTAGTGAATCATTAGCACTGAAACTCCACAGTTTTTTTTTCTTTACAAACTCCTACTGTTTCATCTGCCATTTCATTACCACACTTCATCTGACTGCAGCAGAAACTTCTCTCACCATGTTTACTGTCTGGATTGTTGGACATAGTTACATCTACTGGGCTCAAAGGTATGCTGAGAACAGAAATGTACCTAACCTCAATTTACAAGATGTGGAAATTAAGTGGTTTGGCCACAGAGGATTAAAATGTCACCAATTGATACCATTGGTGAAAACCTTTATGCATTTGCCAAAACCTGACTTGTTAATTGTGCACTGTGGAGGTAATGATTTGGGCACTTTGCCTGGGGTAGGTCTGGAAATGCTTTTAAAGGACACCTTTGAGCAATTAATGGCACTTTTTCCTCAAACTGCCTTGGTATATTCAAATATATGCCAAAGACAGAAATGGAGGTGGTCGAACCAATTTTGTCCACAAATTGAGAAGTCGAGGAAGCATGTAAACAAATCTGTTTCAGCTTACATGAGAGACCATGGAATGGGCTCCATGTACAACAATAACTTGCGTTACTGCATGCAAGATATCTACAGAGGAGATGGAGTTCACTTCTCAGATGAGGGCAACAGAATTTTCATTTTGAATTTAAGACTGCGCATTGGTACCTACTTATAAGTACCTAAATGTACCATAAACTCACAATTATTATTTTACTCTAACTTTTTTCACTAATTTTCAACAAAGTACGCTCCCCGGAGCGCTACCCGGTACGCGAACCAGAAGCTAACCGCGCGAAATTTGTAAAAAAAATGTTTTTTTCCACGCACATATGGGCCTCCTCAGCCACCCTCAGAAAGCCTAGGGGGTCAAGATACGACTACCATGCCCCCTTCTACCCATTCTGAACATTATTTGCCCTCCATCTTGTATCTTATTTTGACTGAAACACAAAATGGTGGACTCCCGTAACACTGCTGGTTCGCGAACCGGGACGCTCCCCGGGAAGCGCTCGCTTAAAAAAGGTGGGAAAGTAATTTACAGAAAAACGACTGGAAACACTTTCCCCAAATATAGATTAGCTCATACTACATACCAATCCCTACCATTTTCATAAATTTGTTTGGAATTACATTTAGCCATTTAGACTGTAGACCTCTCTAAATACCCTGAGGTAAATTACTTCACAAAACACATCTGAAGTGTTGAAATTGACAACCAATGAAAATGTTACTTTCATTATCATTTTTTTTTACCTGACATTTGATTGGTTATGTACCTGAATATATTGGAAAGGGGCGACCATTCGGTCCCCCGAACGTATGGTGGAGTACCACGATCCCCCCGGGAAGCCATCTTGGGCGGGAGGCGAGTCTCGGCTGGTATGCCCGAAGCGGCGTAGCCGGGGCGCGCTTTTTCCCGCCCTGGAGTGGGTTGTCCTAGACACTGACGCGGCTGGCCACGCCCTCGGAGGCAGGCGGGGGCGGGTTTACGCCCGCCCTGAAGACGGATAAAAGGAGCAACAAGCCAAGAAAGCATCCTCTTGTTCCTGTGCTCTGAAGCTGCACCTCCCCGCTGCACGTGAGCTCGAGACGGAACGAAGAGCCAGTTTTGAGCGTTGTAATCTTTCTTTTTGTCTTACAGATATCTCGTTTGAGAATGCCAGGCAAGAAAGTCGGAAAGCGGGTCGGTACCGATCAGATGCTCCGCATGCTCATAAAGGAGGTAGCCGATTTGAAGAAGCAGATGGCGGCTAAGAACGGGGAAGGAGGACCGAAGCGAGCTTTGCCTGGAGTAGTCCCTGGTGGGAGAGGCAAGAGGTCCAGAAGGGGGGTACTTGGGGGGGAAACCCCGGTCCCCGATACCCCACTTGAGTAGCCAACCCCGGTTCCGAAGGAGGGGCATCCAATCCCCGTAGTGGTCACCCCCGTGACTGGGGAAGATATGCCTCCCGAGTTGGCGGCACAATTGGCAGCGTGGTTGGGAAAAGATAGCGAGGGCACCACGGCTGACGACGCCCGGGCAGTATTGAGACAACTGCGGGATTCTAGAGAGGCTGCGAAGGCACCATCTCCTGTTACCCCGCCAGTTCCGGCGGCGGAAAATGCAACAGGCCCAAGTTCGGCGGCAAATGCAGCATCTGGTTCAGGTAAGCGGCCATTGCCGATTGCGGGGGAGGGGTCTGTACCTTCTCGAAGGGAGAAGGTGGCTCAGCATGTTCCACTGGAAATTAAGGAAAAGATTTGGGCAAATAAGTATGTGAACATTTTTTCTTTGCTTACCGACCATTACGAGATGGAGCATGTTAAGAGCCAAAAGGAGCTCATGCATCCGAGTGTTTGGCGCGCAAAAATGGCCGCCTTTAAGGTTGATGAAAACATAGGTACTTGGGGCAGAGCGTGGGGCATTTTTACCTCCATCATGGGCGAGCGCAGGCCCGAGTTGCTGACCGAGTTGCCTATTTATCAGTCACGTATCATGGAGTATGCCGTATCGTACGGGGGCAATCAGTGGTTCTGTTATGACAATATTTTTAGAAAAGCCAAGGAGCACGACCCAGTTCTGACTTGGGATTGTTACGATTCCGTTTCATGGCAAAAAATGGAGAGTTCAGGAATGTTAAAAGTGCCATTGTCAGGGAGTAACGGGGGGGAATCTTCTCGCCAATCCTCTGGGACACCCTTTCGGACGGGTGCAGGTAACGAATACCACTCAAAGCCGAGTGGCAACGCAGGTAAAAAGGGGATTTGTTGGAATTTTAACAGGGGAAAATGTACGAGGCCCCAGGGGTCATGCAAGTTCAGACATGAATGTGGGGGGTGTGGGCAGCCATCCCATCCTGAGTCCATGTGCAGAGCCAAAACGGGTGATAACGGTGGTAGGGGAAGCGCCAAACAGGTCTGAAATAGTCCGAGGGGCGCCTTTACCTACCCTGATTGATACCATGGCAATGATTCCTTGGCTCAACGAATACCCGGATCATGCTTCCGCTGGGGTGTTGCGAGACGGGTTTTCATATGGTTTTCGCATCCCAGTGGGGGATTTTCAGGGTGTAGCAAATTGTAAAAATCAACTGTCGGTCTTGCAGCATACGGCGGTGGTACAGGTAAAGATTGGGAAGGAGGTGACTCGAGGTCGTGTCGCCGGTCCATTTGATTTGCCACCGGTTGCTAACTTTGTTTGTTCCCCTTTAGGGGTGGTCCCCAAGAAGGACCCGGGTGAGTTTCGGCTGATACATAACTTGTCAGCCCCACGTGGTCTTTCCGTCAATGAAGCGATATACCCGGAAGTGTGTTCGGTGCGGTACGCATCTTTCGATGAGGCCGTTGCCATGTTGAATCGCCTGGGGCCCGGGGCGCTGATGGCAAAATCAGACATTGAGTCAGCGTTCCGGTTGCTCCCGGTGCACCCAGACGATCAGCGTCTCCTTGGTTTTATTTTTCAGGGTCGCTATTACATGGATAGATGTATGCCAATGGGGTGCTCGATATCCTGTGCCTATTTTGAAAAGTTCAGTTGTTTTCTGCAATGGGTATTCACAAGGAAGACGGATTTTCAGCATGTTATGCATTATCTCGATGACTTTTTGTTTTTGGGGGCAGCCGGGGATCCTGAGTGTGGACAGGCTTTACATGAATTTTGTGTCTTAATGAAACAATTCGGTGTGCCATTGGCGCCAGGTAAGACTGTGGGTCCCTCAACTTTGCTCGAGTTTCTGGGGATCGAGCTCGACTCAGAAGAAGGTTGTTTTAGATTACCCAGGGAAAAAGTGTTAAAGTTCAGGACATCCCTTGAAACATGTATTCGTGCGACAAAAGTAAACCTGCATCAATTGCAACAGGTGGTGGGTCAGTTGAATTTTGCCCTGAGAGTAATGCCAATGGCACGCCCCTTTTCCCGCTCGATTGCACAAGCCATGGTCGGCCTGAAGGAAGGACATCACCGCACGAGGCTCTCGGCAGAGGTTCGCCAGGACATGCGCATTTGGTTGGCATTTCTGGCGGATTTCAATGGTCGAATTGTCTGGAACAAACCGGCAGTGTCCTCCGAGGAGCTGGGGCTTTGGACAGATTCCGCGGGGAGTGTAGGTTTTGGCGCCATATTTGGTACACAATGGTCGGCTCAAAAATGGCCGTCATGGTGGCACGAGTGCGGGCTGACGAGTAACATTGCTTTCCTTGAACTCTTCCCTATTTTGGTGGCCTTGAAAACATGGCCGGAGGGTTTTCGTGATCACTCTGTGGTTTTCTGGTCTGATAACATGACTGTGGTTGAGTGTATCAATAGTCAGGCAGCACGTTGCAAATGGATTCTGAGACTGCTCAAAGAAATTGTGTTATTGTGTATGCAGTTGAATGTGCTCTTTAGGGCAAGACATGTCCCGGGGGTACTGAACCAAGCGGCTGATGCGCTTTCTCGTTTCCGTATGCAGGCCTTCTGGGGTTTTCTGCCCGCAGCGGACCTGGTGGCAGCACCCTTTCCCGAAGCTCTCTGGTCTCTCGGTGCCCCGAACTACAAAACCTCGTGGGAGAGAGTTTAGCACCCAGGACAAGGAAGGCATATGAAGGGGCGTTCCGTTCCTATTTGTCCTTTTTGGGTTCTGCTGGGGGGGGGCCTTGGGGACAGGAAGAGCTTGTCGTAAGATTTCTGCTGTCTTTACATCAGGCAGGCAAGTCAGTAGCTACGGCCCAGAGACATCGGGCCGCCATTTCCTTTATGGCAAGGGCTCATGGGATCCAGGACCCGACAGCGTCTTTTGTGGTGCAGAAAGCGCTACGTGGGTGGCAACGCCTTGAGGGTCGCAGAGTAGATGAGAGGCACCCGATAGGTCTGGATAGGTTGACCTTGTTATTGTCCGTACTCCCGGCAACGTGTTCATCCCAGTACGAAGCAGTGTTATTCCGAGCTGCATTTGCGCTAACATTCCATGGGGCTATGCGGGTAAGCGAATTGGTGGCGAAGAACAAGCGGGATACGATGGGGGGACTGTGCCGGGAGCACATTCAGGTCAGGGGGGAGACGATGACATTCTCCTTTGTTAGGTCCAAAACCGATCAGGGTGCAAATGGGGACTGCATAATCATTCGGAGGATCCCCGGGTCTTCCAGGTGCCCTGTGGTGTGCGTAGAGGAATATTTAGCGCAGAGGGTGGCATCATGGGGGGGGACCTTGTTGAGACATGCTGACGCTACCCCACTGACGAGGTTTCAGTTTCAGCGGGTGCTTGCGATGTCGATTTCGGCCGCGGGTTTGAACCCCGGCGAGTTCGGGACCCATTCCTTTCGGATAGGGGCTGCTACTGAGGCTACAGCCAGGGGTCTGAGTGTAGATGAAGTAAAACATGTGGGGCGTTGGTCCTCGAACTGTTATAAAAGGTATGTGCGGTTGCACATGTTGTGAAGCTGTAATGATGTACTCACGCTTCTTGTTTTTGTTTGGTTTTCAGTTGCGCAAGCTTACGAGGCGGGGCGGACTGTGCAGTCGACCCGACACCTGGGGACCAGCGGTCAGACATCACCGGCTGCGAAAAAAGAGGTGTGGGTCGTGGGCCACTCATACGTGAGGCGTGCCGCGGACGTATTCAAAGCAGGTGACATGATTCACGTGGCTGGGGAATACGGGTACAGGGTGTCCTTCTACGGAAAGGGCGGGCTCTGTGTTGACCAGTTTCAATCCTTTTTCGAGGGTTTGTTAGGGCGGACAAGGTCACCGCCGTCTATAATCATAGTCCATCTTGGGGGCAACGATTTGGTAGCCACTGGTAGACGACTTCTTCTTGAGGCAATGCTTTCCACAGTAAGTTGGTTAGCAAGAAGAGTTCCAGGGTGCACAATTGCATGGTCCCATATGATCCCACGGAAAGTGTGGCGGGGGGCTATTTCGGTTTCTGCTTTGAATCATTCAGTAAAGAAAATAAATAACAAATTGAGTAGATTGTTTCGGTCAAGTACACTGCATTCTGTTTCGCATGGTTGTATCAAAGGGGACGGTATGTATTTGGGGGATGGGGTTCATTTGTCCCGGGTGGGGAATGAGTTACTCATAGGAGACCTCATAGCTTGGCTAAAGAGTTTAAAACATGACCTTTAGGCAGGAGTTGTTATGGGGGGTCCGGATAGCCGGTCAGCTATCCGGCCTGTGGCGGTAAGGTCATGATCGGTGAGCAGTAATTGGAAGATCCCTATGGGGGGGCGTCACCCATTACGGATGGGAGCGCTCGGGGGAGGTGGCCATTGGCCCCTCAACGGGGAGGCGGTCCCTTCTAAGGATAGGCCGCCGGAAGGAAAGGAAAGGTGGTCAAGGCCCCTTCCTGGATAGGAGGGGCTACGGGCCCTCCTGGGGAATTTCCCGGGGCCAGGACATCTGCGACGGCAGATGGGGTAAGTTGTGTGGGGTTCGGGAGGGGGTTTACGCTACCTTTTAGACACCTCACACGAGTCCTCGGACGACCGTTAAATGGCGTCGAGTTCATTGGGGCCCCTGCCAAGTCCAAGGGAAATTGGTAGATGCACTTGAGGTACGCCTCTGTGCGGTCGGTCGCTCCCCTCACAAGTGAGGGGGGTATTTATGGTTTAGGGATCTGACACCGGTTACGACCTTGCCGTTGGCCCTTAACGTTAGGATGTACAATTTCAAGTCAAATGTTTTGTAGGATGTTAGTTCGGCTAGGAGAACCTTTGTATTAGAGATCTGTTAAGGTTAGCCAAACATCGTAATGTGGAAATGAAATTGTACATAATATGAAACTGTTATTTTAATGTTTTTGATTTTTGTTTCATATTTTAATAAATACGGCCGGGAGGGTCACTCCCTCCCGCCTTCCAAAAGTTCAGAACCGTTTCCGGTTTCCCATCCTTGGGGATTGTGTTGAGAGGGGGTGGCGGGTATCTCAGCCATATGGAAAGGGGCGACCATTCGGTCCCCCCGAACGTATGGTGGAGTACCACGATCCCCCCGGGAAGCCATCTTGGGCGGGAGGCGAGTCTCGGCTGGTATGCCCGAAGCGGCGTAGCCGGGGCGCGCTTTTTCCCGCCCTGGAGTGGGTTGTCCTAGACACTGACGCGGCTGGCCACGCCCTCGGAGGCAGGCGGGGCGGGTTTACGCCCGCCCTGAAGACGGATAAAAGGAGCAACAAGCCAAGAAAGCATCCTCTTGTTCCTGTGCTCTGAAGCTGCACCTCCCCGCTGCACGTGAGCTCGAGACGGAACGAAGAGCCAATTTTGACCCACCCACCAGCCCCTGAGGACAGCGAGTTGTTTTGAATAAAGTTTTGATGTGGTAACTCTATTTCTTACAGGTTGTGATGATTGTCGTGGTATTTTGACTATGCAATAAAGAATGGTCATTTTTCAGTATGTTTTTTCAAATAAAGTAATTCTGCATTAATGTTGATCAGTAATCATGCTTGTAATAGTTATGATTGTTTTTTAGTAATTTAGGTAAATTGTCGTATTTATTTTGGTCGGGCGGTAAGGTCATGATCGGTGAGCAGTAATTGGAAGATCCCTATGGGGGGGCGTCACCCATTACGGATGGGAGCGCTCGGGGGAGGTGGCCATTGGCCCCTCAACGGGGAGGCGGTCCCTTCTAAGGATAGGCCGCCGGAAGGAAAGGAAAGGTGGTCAAGGCCCCTTCCTGGATAGGAGGGGCTACGGGCCCTCCTGGGGAATTTCCCGGGGCCAGGACATCTGCGACGGCAGATGGGGTAAGTTGTGTGGGGTTCGGGAGGGGGTTTACGCTACCTTTTAGACACCTCACACGAGTCCTCGGACGACCGTTAAATGGCGTCGAGTTCATTGGGGCCCCCGTCAAGTCCAAGGGAAATTGGTAGATGCACTTGAGGTACGCCTCTGTGCGGTCGGTCGCTCCCCTCACAAGTGAGGGGGGGTATTTATGGTTTAGGGATCTGACACCGGTTACGACCTTGCCGTTGGCCCTTAACGTTAGGATGTACAATTTCAAGTCAAATGTTTTGTAGGATGTTAGTTCGGCTAGGAGAACCTTTGTATTAGAGATCTGTTAAGGTTAGCCAAACATCGTAATGTGGAAATGAAATTGTACATAATATGAAACTGTTATTTTAATGTTTTTGATTTTTGTTTATATTTTAATAAATACGGCCGGGAGGGTCACTCCCTCCCGCCTTCCAAAAGTTCAGAACCGTTTCCGGTTTCCCATCCTTGGGGATTGTGTTGAGAGGGGGTGGCGGGTATCTCAGCCATAATAAAGAAAGAGAGGGAAACACAGCCATTTTCACTACTACTTACTGAACTACATTTCAAGAACATTTTCACCTCCCTGTAAAGTAAATTGATAATTTGTAAGGGGCACATTAAATTAATTTGTAAAAACGTTTTTTGATAATTATTTACTGTCCCCCTGCTATAGTTATAGCTACAGATAGGCTCCTCTGTTATATTTATTGATTGACTTACACTTCTCTGCTTCATGCATGTTTGAGGAGATTCCAGATGAAGTAATACTGGAAGTTTTATTGAACTATGAAAATTCTGACCAATACATTTTTATTTAATAATTAAAAATTGTTTGAGACATTATTCATTGTTATATCTAATTCATGAAGTACAACCAAAATAAATAAATAAAAAAATAAAAAAACAACAAAACGAACAATCAATAAACATACAATAAGTTAAAAGTCAATCATTCTTTTTTCCTCATAGTACGCTCCCCGGACCGCTTTCCGGTGCGCGAACCGGGAGCTTCCCACGCAAAAAAATAAAAATAAAATTTTTTTTTTTTGCCCCGCGTGGCCCTTTTAAAACCTCCTCTTCAAACCTAGGGGGTCAGGGAGGATCTACTATGCCCCCTTATGGTCATTTCCCCCTTCGTTTTGGCCTCCTCTTGTCTCTCGATCCTACCGAGAGACAAGATGGTGGCCGCTCCGGACTGTTTAGAATGTTGACAGACACCGGAGAGCCAATCAGCTTCGCTTCGCAAAGTTCCGTTACGCGAAAAGTACGCGAACCGGAGCGCTACCCGGAGGGCTGTCACAGATATATATATTTTTTTGAACGTTAATTTCTCAAAATCCACTGGAGCACATATATTGAGACCTAGCAAAGGCACATCGGGCTAACAGTCCCTACAATTTTGCCAAGTTTCATGCAAATCCATTCAGCCGTTCGAGCTAAAAGTGAGGCCAACCGCCCTATGGAAATTAACATGGGAAAAACCCCCTTGACGAACACCCCCCATATTTTCAGGGGCTGCTCAGAAACAAAATGTGCCATTTTCCTGAAAATTTCAGCCAATTCCGTCCACAAACACCAAAGTTATTTGACATAGAATTTTCAAAAATCCTATAGGGAAAAAATCCTAACTATATATACCTACTGGCAACCGCCAGTAGGTAATATATATATGTATATATATATATGTATGTGTTTTATATATATATATATATATATATATATATATATATATATATATATATATATATATATATATATATATATATATATATATATATATATATATTTATATATATTGCCAAAAAAGCTTTAGTTCCCCAAAGCAGAGAGGGTCGCACTCACCAAGGATGTTCAGTTTCAAAATTTTATTTCATGTGGTATTCCATTGTTATGCTCCAAACCAGACAGCAAAACAAAGCGCCGACGCGTTTCGCAGCAGCCGCTGCTTGATCACGGCAATACCAATACTTTTCAGTTGCTTGCATATAACATGTTTGAAAAACCAAAACCATTACATCACTTCCTGACATGTGATCCACACACCCCTTGGGCTTATGGGACTTGTAGTCAAAGTTATTTTCATAGTCTGTTGTGTATTACACCATACACTTTAGGGGATTTTTTCAGTGATTGGCAACAAACCCTTCCGACACATAACTATTTCTGGTATCTCAGTGTGTTACATCGTGCATTATCTTATTATATCCTATTAATACATATTGTTTAATTTATGCAGTTGTTGTTTATCATACTCTTATATGTCTCTATTGAGTCTTGGATTATTTGATATGCACATATAATTCTTCGGACTGATTCAGCCCAAACGGGGTCATAGTCCTGAAGTTTAAAATGTGTCGGGATTCTTTTTGACGAAGTATTCTCTCCAGATTTCCTCCTCGTTTGTTCTCTGATACTTGGTCAATGCCATAGAACTTTAATAGTTTCCAGTCCCCGTTGTGGCTTGTTTCCATATGTTTGGCAATGGCATTATTTTTGTCTTTATTAGTGGTTGCACGTGTATGTTCAAGAATCCTTTTCTTTAATTCGCATGTAGTGCTCCCTATGTATTTTTTCTTACAAGGGCATTCAACCACGTACACCACATATCTGCTCTTGCATGTGATTAATTTCTCAATTTTCCACATTTTATTGTTTGCCATTTGGACCTCAGATGTTGGCTTTGCTATTTGGCACGTCTTGCAATTATAGCATTTTACAAATCCCTTTGTTTTCAACCAGTCACTGTTTTTATTTTCAGGATTGAAATGACTTTGTATAAGTCGGTCTTTTAAGTTTGTAGCACGACGATATGTTATTGTGGGGTGATCCCCCACTAAAGTACCAATGCTGCAATCTAATTTTAGGATTTTCCAATTCTTTTTCAGGATTGAGTTTATTTCTTGATAATTTTGAGTGTAGTCTGTTATGAATCTTATATCCTGTGGATGCGTTATTTCTTTTTGTTTCACCATTAGACAGTCTTTTCTGGCTTTTTCATTCGCTCTTTTCCAGCAATTACCCACAGTGCTGGCACTATATTTTCGATTTTGGAGTCTTTGTATTGAATCTTTGCTGTTTTTCAACCATTCATTTTCTTCGCTGCATATTCTGCGTATCCGCAGGAATTCCCCATACGGGATACTCTCAATCAGTGATTTTTGATGGAAACTGTCAGCTTGCAGAGTGGCGTTTGTAGATGTTGATTTACGATGTAGAGTGGTCTCCAGTTTGTTGTCCTTCACGTATATTCTTAGATCCAGAAAGATAGCTTCACTTTTGCTCATCAGATAAGTGAATTTGATGGTTTCCATACTTGTGTTCAGTATGTTGAAATACTCCTGGAATTCCGATGAGGTACCTTTCCATATGATGAATAAATCATCGATAAACCTTGTCCATTGGACTATTTTGGTCACATATTTTTTGTTCGTTGTCTTCCACGCCACTTCTCTTTCCCACCATCCCATGGTGAGGCAGGCATAGCTAGGGCTGCAAGAAAAGCCCATTGCAGTTCCATTGCATTGTTTATATATTTTGTCTCCAAATAGAAAAATGTTGCCAGTCAAACATATTTCCAACATTTCAATTAACATGCGATTGTGATTGCATAGATGAATGTCTCTCTCCTGTAAAAAGTACTTGCATGCATTTATCCCTACATCATTGGCTATGGTCGTGTACAGTGAAATCACATCCATTGTGATTAAGGAATAGGAGTCATCCCATGCAATTGATTCAATTTTGCGTAGCATATCGCTGGTATCTTTGATGTAAGAATCGAGTTTTTCCACAAAGGGTTGCAAAAAGTGATCCACATAGTTTGCCATTGGTTCCAACAATGATCCATTTGCGGAAACAATGGGTCTTCCCGGGGGGTGCACCGCATCTTTGTGCACTTTTGGGAGGAAATATATTGTGGCCATTGTTGGATGATCCACCACCAAATATTTCCTTTCGTCTTCATCTATTAGTTTTTGTGCTGTCCATTGATTTATTTTACGATCAACCTCTTGTTTCAGTTTATTTGTAGGATTTGTTTGTAATTTTTCATAGTAAGAGGTATCTCTTAACTGTCGGTGAGCTTCTTCAACATATGCTTGTTTGTCTAAAATGACAATATTGCCGCCTTTATCGGCCATTTTTATTATTATGTTTTTGTCATTAGATAAATTTTGAAGTGCCACTTTTTCTTCTTTAGTCAGATTATCTTTCAGTCTTTGTTGTTTCATTTTATATAGATCGTGTATGACAGCCTCTTGAAAAAGGTCTATTTTATTCCCCGGTGGTAATTGGGGATAAAATCTTGAAGTTGGGTGTTTTTTACTTAGGCCTGCTCCTATTTGATCAAAAGCATCTTGGAGCCTTATTTCTTCATCCTCCAATGCATTGAGATTCAACAATGTCAGGTAAGCAGTTTCATCTTTTGCTTGTAAGTTAGATTGGGGGATTGGGTTTTCTTTGCATTCTTTTTTTGGATGTTCAATAAAGAATTTTGAGAGTTTTAATTTCCTTACATAAAGATACAAATCTATCCTTGTTTGTGCGATATCTATAGATTTGGTTGGGCAGAAATTGATGCCTTTTTTGAGGAGATTTATTTCTGATTCATTTAGTTGTCTTTTTGATAAGTTGACTATTTGTAGTTCCGTTGTTGTTGACATATCATTTGAGTTAGTATTTAAATTGTATATATATATATATATATATATATATATATATATATATATATATATATATATATATATATATATATATATATATATATATATATATATATATATATATAAAATTCACCAAAAATGCAAAGGTTTACAGGGACATTATGGCGAGGCTCAGATTTCACTTGTACAAAATCAGTTAGATTGAGCCGTTATAGTTACTAACTCTAACTTATGTCCCTGCAATGCACTGCTAATGACCTCACATATTATTTCACTCATGATGACATGGTCAATGACATCATTGATGACATCTCAAATGATGACATCACTGATGACATCATCCAGTGAGTGTAAGTGTTTCATAAAAGTTTCTGAAGGCTAAAGATATAGAATGAGCTACTGCATAAGTTACATTTCTATTCTTTTTGTATTACTAATGATACTGTTTCTGACATATGGTATACCTGGTACAATATGACATATAATTATGAAACAGATGTTGTTGAAATCATTGTCTCCTCTAGGTAAAGTTCCGTGGAAAATAGAGATGATCCATGTACAAGAAATATCATAGAGTAGTTTGTAGAGGTTTTTGTTGGAGAACCAAAAAGAGTTGTTTTTATTTTTCAAGACAGCTTCTGGTGGAAATTTAAGGCTGCTATTATTGCAGAATATCCATTCAGTATTTAACTGTAATAATAGAATGTAGGATTTCAATGTTATATAAACTCCTTTGTTGAACATGTAAGGACTGTTTAATTTCCAATATTCTGAAGACATTACCACCAATAGGTTGAATATTGTCTAATAAATCACAAATGCCGTAATAAAACATACCATACACCAATCTTTAGCTACAAATAATCCTCCGAACTTTTGTTGAAGAAGTAACAGATATGAGTTTGTAAATCTTTTAAGAGTCTTGGTTTAAATTGTAGAATAGTGTCATTGCAATCAGTCCATTCAGATTGGGATCTTAAATAAACTGTATAGTGTCCAGACATTGTATTTACTTCTTCATGAAAGATTATTGCCAAAGTACTAAAAGTCTTCCCAGAAATCAATATTTGTATAGCTACTTTCAGTATCCAGTTTTGAACCATCTGCTCTGCATCTTTGTAACATTATTATAATGCATTTTCCTGTTCTTTGAAGAAACAATGTAGCTATAACATCTGATCTACAGTTTGGCAGGTCATATTTTGGTTGGCGGTTTTGTTCAATTGCTGAATAGGCACAGTTTTACAATCTGGTAAGTTAAGGACAGGAATCATTCTGAATTGATTACAGTAGGGGAGGTGAATTGATAATCTTAACAATTATTCTCCCATTTGAATAGTATTCCAAATACGTTATTAATATTTGCTTCTTCTTTCTCTAATACACCTAGCATCACCATAGCAAATTCTATTGCATCAAGTTGAATATTGACAGTAGACAGTAGACACTATTGATCCACTAGACATATCTATAAGATGGCAAAGTCCTGAAACAGAATCTATACAAGTTCTACCACTCTGTGAATGTTGCAACAAAGCATACAGCACTTTAGAAATTCTCTTTTTTGTTTGATTTTGGTAACAAAATCTGTCAAATGGAATAGTACATTGACAACAAAATTTGCATAGCAGTTGACCCCTGTAGTTTTGTCAAAATGGTAACCAATAATTTCTTCATCATTTAGTTGTTTCCAATTCTTTGATACTTGGGAATTTTCCTTCTGTACTGCCTTTTGTTCACCATCTATATTCTGTTTTGTTATCTTTTACTTTGGACAGATTACTCATTTCTCAACAACTGGGCACTGGCCTAAATGAGGAGCAAATACACTCCTTAACTGATTGTACTCCCTTACACAGCTAGCATCAACACATTTTTTTTCCGGATCAAGATCAATCACAAACAAAGAGGACAATGTTTTAATTCATGACAATGCTACATAGGGCATTCTTTCTTTGAATACATTATTACCAATATTAATAAAATCTGCATCTGCACTTAAACTTTGTGAGTTGTGGATAGTTACAGCATACCCTAGAGACAGTGGAAGCTGCTTTCGCTGGTCATACTCATATTTAACAAGAAAAAAACATAAAATGCTTCTACCAATTTGCCTAACTTGATCACCCTCATCTCATTTTATGGCTAAGTATCCCCCTCATTTCTGTTTGGGTAATTAAAACATTTTATAACTTTACCCATGGTGCAATTTACTAGACCTTCTTCAACATTTAAATTTCAACGTAAAATTACATGACAATTTCTACAGACACGTAAACATTTCTCTAATCCTGCAGTTTTGGAAACAGATTTTGATTGCAGCTTTTCTGTCAGTAGTACTATAACATCCTGATGCTCTATTTTATCACTTGCATTAATTTCTATAATGTCTTCTTTTTCCAGTTGTATTAATTGTTCATTGAATGTAGAACACACTTGAAGGGTTGGCATCAAACAAATGATAGATGTGTCTCCTTTAATGCAATTATACGTTAGTTGAGCAGCTGTAACATTTAGGGGCCGATTTCGATTCCGTTCGGAAATCGGTCCGACCGGCTCGTACCAGGAACAAAGTCCGACCGACACCAAAAGGCACCGTCCGACCCGTGCAGTACGATGTAAAGCCCGTGACTTACAACCAAGCCATACCGAAACCAAGCTGTACGACCGAACCGTACAAAATTCAGCTATCCAGCCGGAAAATGTATTCGAGCTGCACCGACCGACACAAACCCGTAATGAACCCGACTGATAAGTACCCGTAACATCCGACACAAACAGTACGATGCTAAACGCATGAAACTCGACCGATTGCACAGAGCCCAAGCGGCAAGACCGACACCGCCCGAAAACGTACCTAAAGTGAGAGAGAAGAGACTACCGCAATCGACTCGCATGCTGCATAGAACACAATCAGCATGAAAGGCACAGAGCAGCCCGCACAAGCCAACATGAGTGTCCGACTTGGTCAGAAGAACGTCTCCTTCATGCTCACTAATAACAATGCCAAAAACACAAAAAAAGGACAAGTCAAGCAATGACAAAGTCAATAAATAAATTTAAAAAAACACAGACACACCCACAACTCCACCTATAAAAAGGCAAAACAGACACTCCCATGACCCTTTGCAAATACAACAGAGCAGCCAGCACATAACAACTTGAGACATCAACCACAGACACACACAACTCACCCATCACACAACCCACACACCATCAGCACCCCTCCAAAAGCTTTCACACATACACCTACCAAAACAGACACCCACCCTCACTTGCACCCACACAAACATCACTCCTCACCACCACCCATCACAATGCCCCCTAAGAAGAATCCACAGTTCACAGACACCGAGTTGGAAATATTGGTAGATGAGATCCTCAGTCTGGAGCCACATTTTTTTAAACATTGGTACAAAGGACCCCCATGTCACAGAAAACCAATATGTGGGACAGGATCGTGGACATGGTGAACGCACAAACACCAGCGTATCGCACAAAGACCGACATCCAGAACAGGAGGTATGAAATGCGCAGGTGGGTCAAGAAGCTCCTCCAGAAGGAACATGCCTTGAACAAGGTCACTGGCAGTGGCCCTCCTGCCAAACCAGTCGACTTCAGGTCCTGGGAGGAGAAGGTGCAGGACATCCTACCAGCAGAGGGCATCCATGGCCTACCAGACATACCAGACCCTGGTGAGTACACAACCAATATACTGAATATTGTGTCGCAATACACACACATCACCGTTAAGGGGACAGTGAAACCATGCACTGATAGCAAAGGCATAGTAAACCAAAGTCAATTAGCTCAAGAAGTGTATAGCAGTCACACAAACACAATAATGGCCAACTCATAGTGATTTGTAAGTGTTTCATGACATGTACAAGCCTACCAACGAATAGCGCAAGGCAGTGGCACTAATCTGGGTAAACACTGTCAGACATCCCTGCCACCACAGCCACTATCTCACAGTGAAGCTGACTGACAGGAAGGAGAAGTAGGTATGCTGCTGAAGTGAGTGTATACAAATGCATGATGGGGTTGTTGTCACAGATTTTGCCCCCATCCACATGGCCCAGCAAGTTCACACTGAACCATGCACACATCAGAGGGGGTGGAAATGGGCTGGCAGGTACCCTGGGACTGGGCTATGTTGTGGGGAGCACAAGGCCCTGCTGGGAATTGGCCACCAGCAAACACCAGGACTCCACTGTCTGCCATCTTGTCAGCACAGGCACACACCCTCACAGGGAAGCTGAGTCAGAAGGAGGGAAGGGATGGCAGGCTGGGCAGGAGGTGTAGGCCAGAGCATGCTGTTAGTTGCAGTCACTCACAATACCCACCCACCCACATGGCCCAGCAAGTTCACACTGAACCATGCATACATCACAGGGGGTGGATATGGGATGGCAGGTACCCTGGGACTGGACTATGTTGTGGGGAGCGCAAGGCCCTGCTGGGAATTGGCCACCAGCAGGCACCACAACTCCACTGTCTGCCATCTTGTAAGCATAGGCACAATCCTCACAGGGAAGCCGAGTCAGAAGGAGGGAAGTGAGGGCATGCTGGGAAGGGGGTGTAGGTCAGAGCATGCTGGGAGCTGCAGTCACTCACAGTATCCACCCACCCACATGGCTCAGCAAGTTCACACTGAACCATGCGCACATCACAAGGGGGGGAAATGGGCTGGCAGGTACCCTGGGACTGGGCCTTGTTCTGTGGAGCACAAGTCCCTGCTGGGAATTGGCCACCAGCAAACACCAGGACTCCACTGCCTGCCATCTTGTCAGCACAAGCACACACCCTCACAGGGAAGCTGAGTCAAATGTCAACAGGGATTACAATCCTGTGTCAACCACCTGATGGCCCTTGAGTACAAATGACCATGTACCCCGAAATACATACATGAGCTGGGTGTGTGCACACATCTACATGCACATTGAAAGGCTTCATGTTGGCCTGGACAATGTGCTACCACAATATCAATCTCTGTCTGTGACGAATGAAGACAATGCAGTGTTGAGGCATGCACCCTGAAGTCCTGTTGCAAATGTCATGTATATCAAACATTGTTACAAAGAGCTAGGGGGGTAAATGGTGCACTCTACCTGTGCAACCTGGTTTATTACTTATTATGTTGCCCCTATTGAAATGCTTAAACAACACAAGGATGCCAAGGGTCTCTGAAGATCCTATAAGGATACTAAACACTCAATTGTAGTGTGTAGAAAGGATAGTCCAGAGAAGAGAAGGAAGTGTGAACAATACCCATCAGCCCACCCATTGGCGGAGCCTCGTCATCTGGGTTAGAAATTAGAGACTGGTATCCGCTAGACACCTCATCTGATCTCTATCGAGGGGTGCTAGTATCGGATCCTCCAGTGAGAAGGACAGCCAGTAGGTAGAATTAGTAGGCTGAAGGGAAAGGTTGCAGTGCTCAAAAAGTGTGAAAAGTAAATGTGGTGATATTAAAAATACCTGCTATGATGACAAAGAACTGCTTTATTGGGTGTGACCATCATAACAGCATGATTAAAAGCAGAGTGAAGATAGTATAGAAAGATTTACTATCCGTCATAGATGTTTATTGGTCAACATGTTTCAGCCTAGACAGGCTTTCATCAGGACCTTTGATGTACACTACTGACAGTGATTCAAAACACAATAAGTGCTGGTGATGTAGACCTACCGGTAAACTTTTACTCTATGGTAGTCTCAAATCGTTATAACACAAACTCTCCTAAGGAAGAAAGAAAGAAAGATACACACAGAACAAAGCAGATGTCAGCATATTAGAAAACATCGAATGTAAATGTACCACAATTCTGTAAGATTAACTCATCCATACAGGTTATGGAGAAGACCTCACCACGCCTGGCGCTTGCTCAGGGCAAAGAGGCCACGCTCCTCTCTGGTCCGCAAATGGTCGTCATAGCCCACCTAAACGGATATGCTCACCACCTTCCACCACCTTCCCCTCTGCTCAGATGACAGACCGAGGCAACGACGGACAGGTTGGTGATACAATATCCAGACTCTTTAAAACCAGGCTCAACATCCCCTCCATGTTGAGCCGCGCATTTTATGCAATATCAGATCTTTGCCAACAATTACTAATTTTAAATAACTAATTTCCAGCATGCGGGACATGCTTCAAGAGACACATTTTTAAGATCTAAGTATTTGTGTCCCTCTCTTTCACACTACTTACGCCATATACACACACACTGGCGAAGAGAGCAGCATGAGAATTTTTCTCATTACACCTAAGCGCCTTAATTTCACATCAACCAGAGTCGCCTTATATCTGTCTCCATCACTGTGCCTTCACTGCAATCCTGCCAGCAGTCATTGCCTACATTGAGTTACGCCATTAGTACCACACAACGCACTCTATGGCGATGTTCATACATGTTATTTTTTCATGTTTTTCTACCCATGTTTAGAGCGTGGCCTCTTTGCCCCATGTCATCCT